>NC_138786.1:20732340-21001816 GCF_965178545.1 Coloeus monedula
ACCCTTCCCCAGCTCTGTTGCCTTTCTCTGGACATGCTCCAGCACCTCAGTGTTTTTGTTGCAGTGAGGGGCCCAAAACTGACACAGCACTCGAGGTTTGGCCTCAACAGTGCCCAGTACAGGGGGACAAATCACTGCCCTGGTCCTGCTGGCCACACTGTTGCTGAAACTATTCCTGATAATTTTGTCCCAAGCTTGCCAGCATGGAGAAGGTCTGGCTGCACTGTTGTGGCTTGAGCAACTGCTTGTGTCTCTGCTCACTGTCTTTAGGCAGCTGTGAAGCAACTAAGAATCCCTCTTCTGAAGTGGCAGGTTGGGAAAGCCTCTCCCTAGCAGCACACTGGTGATGGCTTTGGTAACTGGAGACATGCCTGGCATCTGAGGCACCACTCATCCTAATGCAGCCATATTTTCAGCCAGCAGCCCATGCAAGGGTAGTGTGCTTCTTTATAAGCAGGACTCTGCATTCAGACAAATGAGCAGTGCATTAGTTATGATGTGTTTGTGTTTTTCAAGTGTCTTGTTTTTTCCATTGGGAAATTAATAGCTTCAGCTGTAGTCTGGTGAGTCTAGGAGTCACAATTTAAGGAAGAACCTTTCAAAACAGGTTCTAAACCAGATAAAACATCTCAGATGGTTACTGCTGAGTTAATGACTCAGTGAATAAACAAATCACTGTGCGACCCTTCATGTTTCTTGTCTGCCTGATCTTCCTTTTCCCCCTGCAGGCTACCTGCATCACCCAAAAATCCAACACAAGGCAATATAATCAAATGCAATGCAATAGCCTCCTTTTCATTCTCTGGCAGGGCTTGTTTTTCATCCTGTGCTACAGAACAAGGCGGGGCATGAAGACATGAAGCTGAATTTGTTGCACCCCCTCTGGTTCAGCAAGAAATTACTCAGATTTTTTTCCATGATCAATGAGTTTGCCATCACGTCCCAACAAGCTTGCACTCTCTGGTAGAGACATGAAAAATGATGCTTTGTCTCTCATGTGACACTGGCACTGTGGGTGACAAACGCTTCCCTCTTCATGCCTGCTTATGTTTCAGCATTGTGCATTTTTCTAGATAAGCTGTGTGGCAGCCCTCTCATTCATCAAACGTGGTGCTGGCCCATGAACTGCAGGCCTAGAGCACTCTCGGTTGGATTTGACCCCACTGGAAGCAGGGTAAAAGGAGCTGGTGGTTCTGGGGGGACTGGGATTGTGCCCAGTAACATCACATTGCTTTGCCGAGAGCCGTGTGCTCAGATAAATAAATGGACCCATGGACTATTAGCCTGATTATTTAGCAACCTCTCCTTGAACTGTGTGAAGCATTTAGTCTTTAGTCTGCAAGTAAAGTAGTGATTCTCAGTTAAGGTAAAAGGAAAGGGGAAAGTATCAAGAAATTGGCACTGGGTTGCTTTTAGACAAGCTTCTGGAAAATGCCAAAGAGCAGCACTTTATAATTTTCTAGTTGAAGAATATTAGTTCCAAGCTTTTAATTTTGAAATGTTGAATGACCTCCTCAGCACACCCCACCCCCCAAGTGAGACTGCTAATGAAACAAACAGATGGTGATTTGAATAGAGTAAAAGAACATCATAAAGATGTGCTTTGAAACAGCCAGACAGAACAAATTACACAGGAGACTGTGGAAAAGAAAGTGGTGGAAAACTGAGAGCAAACCACCATAGTATTCATATAGTTCACCAAATGGCCCAGCATGCGAATGGAAAGCTGTTTAATTATCTTCCATAATCTGATATTAAAAAAACGTTTCCTATGCAGAACATGTTGGGCTGATAGTTAAAGAATTGTAGTCTTGATCAAGCACAGAGGCCAGTCGCACGCATATGTCTGTGTCTGTGCATCTCACTGCTGTCTGCAGGGCTGTGCATGTCAGCAGTGACATTTGTTTGCTTTCTATTTAAAGCAATGCCTGGGAGAAAACTATAACTTTTTTTGTTTGCCTCTTTCCCAAACTAATGTAATTTGAAATGCTGTGTCAAGGAGTCTGGAAGGCCTGAGGCAAAAGTTGAAACTGTGACCTTCTGAATATTAAACTGTATCATGGCAAGCTGAGCATCCCTCAGTCAGGGGAGGGGCTGGGGAAGATGGCCCTTGGGCTGGTTGCTTCATCACTCCCCTCTTTCTGCTCCCTCTGCCCTGTGTCTGGACTCCTTGTGCTTCATGACAACATTGGCTGAGGCTGCTCGCTGGCCTCTCGGTGGTAGTTTCTCTCTGGGAATTGCTGACTGCTTTGCAAACACTGTGACTTTGGCTTTATAAGTGAGGAGAGAGAATGACAAAACCAAATCATTTACTTATTTCAAGTTCAAAGTAAAAATAGGTAGTGAAATCTGCCCCAGGACTGCAGGCTGAGGAAAAACCCTGAACTGATTTTATTGCTGCTCTTCCCAAAGGTTTCTGCTGCTGAAGCAATGGAGTGTCTCCCCTTTACACCTGTTTTCCTTGTTCATTGTTCCATTGTTCATTGCAGCCTGCTTTGTTGGCCCCTGCCCTGGCACTGGAAGCAGTTACCTAGGTGTTGAACTTAGGGAAGTTGGAAGTGATTCATTTAAACTTAGATGAAGTCCCTTAGGATGGGAAGAGGGAAGGTGACACCTTTTTTTGGGCCCAGCTGCCAAAGCTGGGAGGAAAGGGATGAGCTACACTTAACTACAGAGTAACCCCTACCTCATTTACACTGACTACAAGGAGGTGACAAGTAAGTCAAGATAAAGCTCCAAAGCTTTGATATTTCCGTGTCTGATGTTTCGATACTTTCAGTAAAAATTAGTTGTGCTCTTGTGTTGACCGAAGTCTCCACAGCAGCCTCATTAACACACAGCCAAAAGTTTCTCTCTTCCAGCTTGCTGAACTGGAAATCAGTTTTGTTTGCTTGGCTTTTTTTTTTTTTTTCTGTGAACAAAATTCTTTTTTGTTTCTGCTGTACCTACAATTGCACCCTGAAAGGAGAAGGAAGGCAAAACAGCCTTCAATCTCTCCATAATCATCAAACAACAATTTTGCAGTCTTTGAGCATCTTCTTGCACCTTCCCTTGCTGTATGGCAAGTTCTCTGGTTCCCTCCTGCTTCCTTGTGTCAATCATTAAAATTGCTGTGATCACATCTCCCGCTGCAGAAACAAGTAGGAGGCGTGGGTACCCTGATGACCTGGCTTGCTGGTACTCCAAAACAACTGTGGCAGCTGCTCAGTCTCAGAGACAAACTTTGGTGTCACTTTGTGCCTTTTACCAGGTTTAATGAATAATGAACATGTAACTTAAGAGCAGATTCCTCTTGGGCAGACACACATCAGTTCTGCGTGCATGCGCCCACTCCTGTCTCTCTGGAGAGAAATTGAAACATCCTTCAGTCAGTCCTGCCTCAAAATCCTTATGCAGGCTATTATACAGTCTCTTACAGAGAACTAAAGCTTTTCAGCTTCTGTGTGTAAGCTAGGAGCAAATTATGATCCTGTTTTTACCCTGGTGTACCTCGTCAGCAGCGAGAGGAGAAACTGCCTGAGCACAAGGCTTGCTGTGTGAGTCAGGACAGGAACCCTGGATCCTGGCTTGCTCTTTCAACATCTGAATTGTGTGCACTGGCTTCAGCTTAAAGGCATGATGATGGAGAGATCTTTGAAAGCATCTGTGGGATTTAGAAGTGCATTATGTATTCCAAAATGTAGCACTTCATGCATGTTCAGTATGCCACTGGCACGGCTCTGTGTTACTACAGGATGTGTAAAACATACATTGCCCACAATAGTTTTGAGGACAAAAGGTGGATTATCAAACATTGACCATAACTGAGTGTCTAGTCAAAAACCTGATCAGCACGTGGTTGTTTTTCATTACATGGAATCAGCTTTTTGCTGCTCTGGGCATCATAAGCTCAGTCCTGCTGGCAGTGCCTAGACAGCTGCTTTTAACAAAGGAAATGCCTCCGTTTTTCCCATGTTCACTGCCTGCCACACTCCGATGGCCAAGGCATCCCACCAGCCACTCACTGTTCCTAGCTCTGTGTGTTGCTGTGTTTCTGCAGAGTAGGGAGTCATCACAGTGATGTTGAAAAGTGAATTTTGCTGTACTTTGGAAGACTCTTGGGCCAGCAGCCGAGGTCAAAACCTCAGAATAATGTAATTTGAGGTTGGATTTATTACTTACACTTTCCTAAAGGTTTCTGTGCAATGCCACTACTTTTTAACTACATTTCAGTTTGCCTTGCTTAGACGAACTTTTCTGTGGTCTTCCTGAAGAGCCAAGGCCTGACAGGACATCTCCAGGATGGCTGGGACCTGCCCAGTTGTCAGGAGTGTTTGTTTGTGGCCTCTGGTGGCATATCTGTGAGCTGGATTGCAGGTGAGGAACAGCGTCTGCAGTGCCCAGGAGGAGAGTGGGGAATAGGGACCAGAAACCTCTGTGGCCAAGATCATGGACCCGTGGGGAAACAGGAGTTTGCTTATCAATGGTAGCAGTGGTGTATTGGAGCATAGCAGCTGGCTCAGCTGGCAGAGCTGGTCTCCCTCTGCAGTGGGACTGGGATGGTGGAGGGGGTGTCTGCCAGGCCTCATCAGTCTGTGTTGCCTTGGCCAAATGAGCTTTGAGGGCAGGGAGGGAAGGAGGGAAGACCCTACCACAGGGGCTCCCTGTTTCTGCCTGTAGAAATGGGTCCTTTCTTAGGGGTGGTAATTGCTATGGGGATTTTAGTGGGGCAGGAGGCAGGATGGGATGCATAGAGCAGGATGGCAGCAGCTAAACTGAGACTCTGGCAAGGGGCAGGGGGAAGGCAGGTGGCTCTGAGCCTCCAGAAGGATGGTAAGGTGTCAAGGTCAGGATTTCTCCCTGAGGTGACCTTGAGGAATTTAGTGTGTCAGCACCTGCTCATTCCACAGGGCCCTCTCAAGCAGCCTCAGGAGCTGAGAGGGAGACTTCAGTGGCTGCAGGAAAGGGAGAGAGAGTCCCTTCATCCCACCTGTGTGGGATGAGAAGCAGTTGGTTGAAAATTCACATCCAGGCTGGGGACTGAAAAAAATACCTTTGTGAAAAAGGCAGCAAGGCATGACTGCAGGAAATGTCTTGTGCCAGCTGAGGGAGACTCCTCAGAGTCTTGCAAGTGCCTTCTGCCCAAGTTACTCTGCAGCACCTGCCTGCCAGAGTCCGTGTGAGCTGTGGTATGGCTCTGACCACTGCTTAGTCACTGACTCTGTCCTGGTGTTACACTTGCTGTGGAGTCTTCTCCAGACATCAGTACTTAGGCTGCTGTCTTGCTGACCTTTCTGGATGTCCACTTATTTCATGGGCTTCAGCCAGTGGTGTGCATAAAAACAGAGCATGGTCTCTAAAGAAACATTCCTTTGGGCAGTTGCCAGCCTGGCAGGGTGAGATGCAGGGAACAGTGTATGGGAGAAGTAATGCAGCCATAGTAGAGTTAACCACTGACCCTTTCAAAGTGTTGTAATAACCTGCTGATGGAGAAAGGATAGGGAAAAAATCAAACGGTCTTTACACCAAAGGAAGTGAGAGAAGCAATTAACATGTTCAGATGTGGGAAATTTGACAGGGGAGATGACCAGAACCAGAATTTGCATGGATATCCTCCTCCTATCAATCTTGCCAGGGAACTTGACAGGCAAGAAAAGTCAAAGAGCAGCCAAGGGATTCTGAAATCAAAGGGCTTTGAAAGCTGGATCAGAGAATAGAGCAGTTTTTCCATCTGCTTTGAATTTATTGTTGTTAATGAGGAAGTAGGCTCTGGTCTGACTGAGCATGTTTGACCAGGGGGGTCACTTGATATATCCATCACATAGGTATTGAGGGACTCTCTCCAGGTTAACCCTTTCACTGCCAAGTACTTACAACTGAGCAATTCAGAGGAGGGACAGATGTGCTTTTTGGACTATCAGATCCTGTTTATCTATCTGACTGGTGGGAACTCCTGCAGGCAGAGCTGAAAACCCCAGCATCAGCCCATCCTGCTGATCATGCCCTAAGCAGGTGTGAGTCTTCTACTTCCTTGCTAATGTTGGCTGTGGTCAGTCTTATTCTCTGCAGCTGTGAATCCAAGATCATGACTGAGCATGACTTCACTCAGTAATGTATAGCTCATTTATACACAAAGCTGGAAATAGTTGTTTCAAACACTTACAACGAGGCCCCCTGTGCTGCTCAGTTTGGATGCTGTCCCTGTCAGCAGGACTTGCATAAGGGGACTGACTTCCCTCCCCCAGCCTCCCCATCAGGGTTCCTAAGCAATGGGGACTGCACCGCATTTGGGTGAAGGAGCAGATGGGAAAATAGATTGATGAGAAAAAGAGGAGAGTTGGACTTAATTAGAGGCCTTTAGCAACCCATGAGAACTTATCTTGAAATTGGTAGCCTCATTATCTAAATACCAAACACCAACCTTCCTATTCCAGATTCCTGAAAACTATTCTGTGTTTCCTGCCCTTTCCTGCCCTAAATGCTGATGCCATCACATCTGATTTTCTCTGACTCCTGATAATGCTGGAGGCACAACAGCCAGGGGATCTGCTCGCTGAAGTTGTGATCCCCAGTTATCATTCCAGGCTGCTGCCTGTCTGCAAGACAAGAGCTGTGGATGAGGCTCACAGAGCTGCAAATCTTCAGAATGGGACAGAGTGTGCACGAGGAAGTGCTGGCATGTGAGGCATATCTCTGACTCATCACTGAAGAGATTGCCCAGGGAGCCTCAGTTACAACAGGGAGATTGGTGGCTCATACTGCAGAATTACACTCCATTTCTTCTCTTGAGCAGAATTACACTCCATTTCTTCTTCTCTTGAGCACTGCAGAGCTCTGAGCCAAGTTGGCCATTGGAGCAGGTATGGGTTGCAAAGGTAAGTTCAGGGGTTGTGTTCAGAAAACTTGCAAAGCATGTGAATGGATGCCTGAGTGGGTCCATCTCCTGTGAATCCTCTTTAGCTGTTGTGTTAAGAGTACAGAAATCTGGCAGAGAATGACCCCCCCTGCTTTCCAGATGGTCCTCAGAGATCAGAGGGGCTGGGTGTGGCCAGTCTTAATTTCTGGTAAATCTGGTTGCATTCAGTAAGATCCCAGATGCACAAATCCTGTGGGTCACACTGTAAGTCTGGTCACATTTGCTATCAGAGATGCACAAATAGTGCAGTTTATTGGAGCAGCAGGTTATGGATTACTGTGAGATTGATGGAGATAAATTCACCAGACCTGCAAAATATAAATGGATAGCGTTATGTACAAGTGTTCCTGGGTATACTCCAATGCAGTCAGAGACAAAATCTTGTCGAAGAGGCTCCCTGCTTTGGGGAGGAGAGAGGAGCAAGTCGATGTCTGCAAGGTGAGGTTGTATTGTCATCTTCTGCCACTGAGGATTTCAAATGCCCATTTATACTTCTGGCAGAAGTGGAGGTGAAACTGTAGTCGAAATACCCTGTTATTGGCATCATAAATGGGAGGGGGGAGGCAGCCATCTTATGTGTAAATGAGGGATATGGAGAGTTACAAAGAGTGTGATTACACAGCCTGGGGTTTGTGCATGGGTAGAACAGAACCGTGATGTGTTAATGTGTCACTCCCTCTTCCACCAGTTCCAGAGATAAGGGTCCTCCCACCTGATAACCTATCAATCAGCAGGCCATCATGCCCACTGTCATGCCAACATAATCCCTTCACCACATAATCTCTCAGCATATCTGATAGAAAGCCCTTCACTACTTATCTAATGGCGTATCTCATGGTTTTAGGCTTTCTTCCTACACTGCAAAACACATTTAAACCTTTAAACTACATTTAAAGCACAGGATGAGACAGATTAGTCCCATCCATTCAGAAGGGGATACAGTCTGGCCTTAAGTTGGCATTTCCAACCTGACCTGTCCTAGGCAGAGGGTGCTGACCTGCCTATGGCTGCAGCTGAGGTCAGTGCAGCTGTGTGCATTCTCAGGCACTGGGAGCAGAAGGCACCGTGAGTTAGCACTGCTCAGCTGACGTGCAATAACATTAAAAGGTGGTGGGCTGAGTGTGTGGCTGAACCCTGAGATTTGCATGAGCTTAAAACCATAAAATGCAATTACTCTCTGGGGATTCATTTACAACCAGTTTCAGTTTGTGATCAGATGAGGCCATGTGACAATGTCTTTACTGTACCTTGTCATCTTTTTTCCCTTCTGGAAGACTGCCTTTCCTGAAGTATTTCTACTTTAGTTGTCTCCTTGAATGTCAGGATATGTCATTTTAGGGCGATCTGTCATTTAACTTCAGCAGTGTTGCACAGAGTCTCTTAACAGCACTTCTGGGCCTGCTTCAGTGGATTGTGATAATGTGGTAGATATCAAATAGAAAAGGATCCTGGAGTGGATGAAGAGTGTTGTGGCCATTGGTTAATGAGATATTTGGGATTATGTTTTCAAGTAAAGTGTTGGGAATTAAAGAGAGAGTGAGTATTCAAGGGCATTTTATCTACTGGGAGTGTTTAAACCTGGAAATACACAGTATTGTTGATAACACAGCAGGATTAAAGTTTGCTGCATCAGATTCAGCACAAATTTGGTTGTCAGCTAGCAGATAGAGCACAAAGTCCTTAAGCAGCAGTTAATTCTCTTATTTGGAGGCTTTCTGCTTGCTGACTGTGAAATTCCAAATACTGGCTGACAATTGTCTGTTTAGAGCACTGTCTATTCTTAAATCTCCCTTCTGAACGGCTGCCTGGCTCCCTGCTGCAGTACTGGGTCTGGCTCACTGAACAGCTGACTGAACTCAGCACTGGAATCAGCAGGACCAGGTGCATTCACTACATACTCCAAACATGGCATGGCTTGGGGATCTGGCCTTTTTGGCCACAATTAGGAGACATATTTTTAATGCAGATTGTTTTTTCAGCTGAATATAGGTATTGTTCTTCTAAATCCAAGGCTTTGCTAAGTCTAACTGGAGTTAGGTTAGTTAGCAGTCAGGTCATGTGTGTTAAAATAGGACCATGCTGTGGGTTGCTCTCAGCCTGCTATTTCTCATCACTAGGCTGACTGGGGAATGTCTTCAGTCTGGTTGCTCGCAAGGAGCAGAGCGCCATTGATCCTTCCCCTCCCTGCATCAGTCTCTCTCACTTTCTTTTCTTTTTTTTCCTGTAATGCACCTAGCACCAAATAAAAAAAGGGAAATTGTAGTCACTGGAGCAGTATTGATGCTGTCGTTGCCTTCCTAACAGCACCCACCTGGATACAGAGCCCTGTGCTGCCTGCAGTCATGTCACAGATTAATTAACACCAGACAGCCCAGTCCTGTGTCCTCACAGCAGAGCTACCCTCCACACTGTGCTCCAAACGGGACAGGAAGGTGCTACCACGGCATGAAAAACAGCTGGGGGTAAGGAGGGAGAATCTGTGGAGCTGGCTTGGGTTTGCCTTTGTTTGCAGAAGCGCAGTAGGAGTGCGTGGCCATGCAAAGGCAGTACACAGTGACAGGGACTCTGGGGACAAGTGATCTTTTTGGTGATGCATTCAGAGGACTCCTGGTGGAGGGCTCCTGAGGGGTGTGAGAGGAGGAAGAGAGGCAGAAACTCTGGTTAAGGGGCTGGTTTATAATTATAAAACAGCTTGTGACATTTTCTGTGTAAGTCGACATACAGTAATCTCAAGGGGAAACGAACAGACCCGTAAAGTTCTTTGTAGGCCAGCCCAAATAAAGGATAATGCCTGAATAGAACTAGCTCATTGCAGGCATTTCTCTGTCAGGTGTGGAATGTCCAAATATCATGAATGCTATAATAAAAGTGAGTTAATAAGGCCATAAATGGCAATGATGAAGTCCCTGGTTGATTTCAGAAAAAACAATAAAACCCTACTTCTATTTCACTTAGGATGGCTGAAGGCCCCTTCACTGTTCCCTCCATCTGCTTCATCTCAGGTTTATTTGAGCAATACGTCATCACTCCCCCCATGAGACATCCCTGGTATCTGCAAGCTCTGCAGACCTCCTAAAGGCCTGCTGAGGCTGTACTGCCTCCCAGGGCATATTTATTCTGTACCATATCTTACAGTAAATGCCTGGAAACCAGCATTTTAAACAAAAATAAAAACCAAAACACCCTAGGCAAAAGGGGCCTTAGCTATGAACATGAAATGAATGTCAGTGAATCGATCAGAATCATCCAGGCTTGGTTCATTCAGAAGTGCCATAATCCCTTCCTCACTTCTGCATGCACATGTGCTTCATACAGCGGGGACTTTAGATACATGGAATTTATTTCCTGTGCCCATTCATCTGCCCAGTCACAGCCACAGGAAAGGAGAGACAAGGCTAAGGGATAAGATGCTACTGGAGAGGTGGAGAAAGGAAGCGGGGGTATGCAGGGAAATTCTCTGGATAGTTGCTGATTTACATGGAAGGTCTGAAATTGAGACAAAGCAAAGGGGGTTCTTCCTAAACAAACAGATGGGCTGGTCTTTCACTGTGGCCTTTATTCAGTTTCCTTCTGAAGCCTTTCATATGAATGAGGTAGAAGGACACACTGTTAAAGTGGGTCAGGGAGAGGTGAAGAGTTGCAATCAGCTGTAAAGCCCAGCAGGATGCGATTCCTTTGAAGAGCATTGTGATAGTGATTTAGGTCCAGCAGTTGAACCCCGTTGTATTTTCAAAGCTGTGTGGTACTGTGCTCCCGAGGAACTTGAGAGAGAGAAATTCTGCAAAACACTCTTTTCTTTGAAGGCAGCAGAAAATCATTTCAGCCTTTGCTGTCATAGGGAACACAGTACTCCAGTATCGACGTCTTTGTCTTGGCAAAAGGCTCAGTACACTTGTAGATTCCTTTACCTGCATGCTGCAAGAGGCTTAATACCAAGTGGATCAGTTAATTATTCTATCACCCCCAAAATAGGTGTAACATAGCTTTTTACCTGCTAAGCAGAAGTCAGAGGTAAAGTGAGGTGCTCAGAGTCACTGCAGAGACAAGCACTCAGCTCAGAAGTCTGTGGTTCCAGGCCCCACTCTCACCCCCACCCAGGCTGCCTGTTCAAGTTTTACTGGGGTCCCAGAGGTGACATCAAGGCCTCCAGGTCTGCTGTAAACCCAAACTCAGTCTCACTACCCAGGGCTGGACATGCTGTTGAGCCTGGACAGCTGCAGCTGCTCCTGGGCCCTGTTTGTTTCTGCAGTCAAGGAGCTGTGAAGTTTGATTTCTTGTAGGGCATGCAGAGCTCTCAGCAAAACCAGGCTGTGGTCCAGAGTTGCACCAGTGCCTGCTGTTAGAACAGCCCTATGCTAGAGGGTACTCCTTCCCCAGAACCCTGCTAATGTGAGTAAGCTGCCTTTACTTCAGAATAAATATAATTAATGACCAGAATGTTGATTTTGTATGCAGTGATCGTCCCCAAAGATTTTCCCTCCTCTCTAGAGAAATACTAATTAGTTGAATTTCATCACCTCAAAGTCAAGTTCATTTTCAGTTACCAGAAGGCTTCACAGCTCTCTTCACCATTTCAACAAAGGACCATCTCTGTAACTGATTTTGTTTTTTAATTTTGGTACTTTTCATTTATTCTTGAATTTTTGAAATAGGATGGTGTTCTTTCACTGCCAGAGTGTAGTCTGCTCTGGAGTGGAGAATGACAGTGTGTGTGATACAGAATGATACAAGAAAATGGGATTGTAGAGGAAGAAGAAATTTTAACCAAAAACACCACAACAATCACTTCTCTTGGGGGAAATTGTACCGAGATCCCTTCTGACACTGCAGATTAGATGGGCTCAGAGGGAGGGTTATCAGAAGTATATCAGAAGTATCTGAAGTTCCAAAGTAAGTATTCCACACCTCTGAAAATTGGACCATTTCTCTGTGAGCTGTCAGTGGTGACACGATCCACCCATTAAACTGCATAGATCAGCCTCATTTATCTAGGAAAAGATAAGACTGCTGCTGTGTCAGGCAATTGGAAATCTGATCCTGAAATAACTACAGTATTTTGGTGATGCATGAACACCAGGAGACAGGCTCCTTGGTGTTACTGATGGGAGTACTGGTGGCAGTCAGTCTCCTGTATGGGGCTGTGAAGACAGGGTCACTGCCTCAGAGAATGTGCAGTCTGGAGAGGTGCTGTGCAAACCAGAAGATGGAATGAAGGTTCACCTTGACTAGATTTCTTGCTTAGCTGTTTTATTTTACTGTTTTGAAAGCATAGGAAAGGGTTTTTTTATATTTTACTTGCCTAAGGACAAGGCAAAAATGTGGCCAGCTTTCATTTTGTTTAAAGGGTCTTTGCTTTATTGAGAAGTATGTTACCACACCCACAAGGGAGCTTTGAATGTGTCTATTTCAGTGCCTTTATATGAGGCAGAACTTCCAAGACAGCACCAAAGGGAAAAATGAGGTCACTGTAAAGCAATGGCTAGAAATTGTAAATAGGATTGCATACAGGGCTTATGCGGTAGATGGGAGTGATAGTGATGTTTGATGTTTACCATCTGTGCCCAAGAAAAGGAAAACATCCTGAGACACAGATGGCCAAGTACACTTTCATGCTGTTCTTTTCAGAGAGGAAAAAAAAAAGTAGTTTCTAAATGCAGTTCTCTTAACTTTCAGTTATGCAGTGCACTAAAGGCATGCCTTTGTGTTTCTTTGATTTCACTCTGATCTTCTGATTACTTATTTGTCATCAGACACAAAAGTATATCAGTTGTCTGTTGAGATCCAGTTCCAACTTTCTGGATTTTTACCTTTCTGGCTTAATAGAGCATGGAATAATACTGGCTGGCACCAGTGGATTGAAAAAAAAATAATGTTCAAAAGTAGGGGTCATGTCTCTGTGTAGGCATAAAAGTAAGATAAACGCAGAATTGGGCTTGGGAATGAGGCCCCAATGCCTAAATGCCACCAAGCACTGAGGAACCAGAATACTTCAGACAGTAGGTATCTTACTGATTCTGGTCATAAATCTTCATGAGTTTTCTGTGGGTTGAAGCCTGCCACTGTGTGGAGTAGAGATACAGGTTAGGGAGCCTTGCTGACCTGTACAGTGATTTGTTTGGAAGTGAAGATGCCATTTGCCTCAAGACTTACTGATACAGATTGTGTGTTTGACACCCAGGACCTACAGTCAGTGACAGAGTTGTAAAGAAATCAGCATTTCCAGTTATCCCTATCAGTGCAAAGGTATTGGTATGCTGCAGTTGTCTCATCCAGGTTTCTTATCACTTCTTTTCAGCACAGTGCAGAATGTCAAAGCAAACTTGATTTTTTTCTTTTTGCAAGAAACTAAAAGGGCCCACTGCAAGGTCCAGATTTCGGTGTAGAGTTCCTCCTGCATCTTATTTGCAAAGCTGAGTTATAGCCCTCTAAATTACAAACAAAAGCACTGGCCAACTCTAGCTAACAGCTCTGATGGATGCTATTATATTTCTGCTGCTAGTTGGCACTCAACCCTCACTATCTCATCAGCATAAAGGGATGCTGTCAACTTGACAAATTGTGTCTTCCTTAGAGGGGGGGAAAAAAAGCTGTACCTACTATTGTTCCAAAGCAGCCTTTACAAGAACTGTGACTAGAAGAGAGTGAGGATGAAAGCAGGGTGCTATTTCACTGCCTCTGTTCTGTGTGTTTACTCTGCATATTTGACAGCCCTGTGTGGTGTGTCAGTGTTGCTAGTGTGCATTAGCACTTCCCCTCCCAGAGTGGCAGGATGATGCCTCCTGGGCGGAGGGGGTGCAGGAAGGTCATCGAGGGGAGGGAATGCTTTCATCCCAGGCCTTGTATTAACAGCAGCAGCAAAAGTGAGTGGAAATGCAACAAGAGAATTTGTATATACATTGCACAGGATGCCGTTGTGCTTCGAGCACTGTTTTAAATTGGTTTCTGACATGCTTGGGAAAGAAGGAACTCTCGCCCCCCCCCCCAACCCCCCCATCTTACTTCCTTCTCCAGATGTGATTTTTACAGTGTCCTGCTCACCACTATTTAAAGATAAATCTGTGCAAAAGTTGCACTGTCTGCGAGAGGCCAGTTTGGAAACATTCAAAGTTGTCAGCATCCCTTTAAATACAACATTGTTCTTTCCCTTGCGAGTGCCAAAGCTCTCCCTGGAGGACTATGCATCTAACCTGGCACAAAGAAGGGAGAGTTCCTTCTTCTTTGTGTTTAAAATGACTGGCACAGTGCAGAGAACCGTCTGCTACTTCCATCTCTGCCAGCTTCCCCTAAAATGTGCTCAGCTGCCTCAACCCGCAGCTATGGGAGCAGTTGGGAGACCTTTTGCTGAGCAGTGAATAATATCCCCCTTCTGGTTTGGTGCTCTTCGGACTCTGGCAGTCATTGATTTGCTTCCAGATTATAAGGAAGACAGCCCAGACTGCTGTGTCCTGCCGAGAAACTGAGGAGGGAAGAGAAACGGGAGACCGAGCTCGCCATCTCCTGGGGAAAAAGAATTTACACTTTCAGGAATGTTTCTTTTGTGTGGCACCCTTTGGTTCTCAGTCTCCTTTCATTTGCAAGTCCCCAGCGTGTCGCCGAGAGATGGTCAGGTGCTTTTCCGAGCCCAGCCGGGCCGGACTGGTCAAGGTCTAGCGGGGCAGGGCTGAGCCCAGCCGGGCCAGGCGGTCCCAGCTTAGCAGGCTGGAAATACTCACCTGTGGTTATTCCAATTCTCTCAAAGACAGTGACATTTAGGCTTGAGTGTTCTAGCGAGCTAGGAGGACTGTAAATCTCGGCTCATTTTCTTGTTCTCTCTTGAGGTTTGGGCCGGTTATTCGGGAAAGGTTCTTCCCCCAGGGTGGCTGGGCACTGGAACAGGCTCCCCAGGGAAGCGGTCACAGCACCAGCCTGGCAGAGCTGAAGGGGTGTGTTGGGGTTTTAGTTTAGTCTTAGTTTTTTTTTTCTGTTAAAGGAATTTTCTCCCATATGCATGTTGCTAGGGGACAAATAGCTGTACTTAAGAAAGACAAAAAAGGGAGCGGGGCGGGCCTGGCTACTCCTTTTGTCTACACCTGGGTGTGGGGTCAGTTCGCTCTGAGCGTCTGGAGAGAGAAGCTGCAGAGAAAGGAGCTGCTGCTTCTTTCTTTTTGGCCGTTCTTCTCTTCCTGCTGGAAACAACGTCGGGACCCCAAAAGCCGCTTTCCCTGCCCTGCTGGAGGCCGAGCTGTGGCTGCCCTGCCCCGCTGCTGCTGCTTCGAGTTTTCGCTACGCTGTAGCCCTGCTCGCCCTGCCTGCCTGGGCCTCCGTGGGGTTCTCCCATCTGGATACATCTCGCCTGCCACCCGGGATTTGCGTTCGTCCCTGCCGCTCCAGCCTGCCGCTCTAGCCTGCCGCTCCAGCCTGCCGTTTCCAGCCTGCTGTTCCCGCCTGCCGTTTCCAGCCTGCTGTTCCCGAGAGTCCAGGATCGGCTGCCCAGCGGTTTGTGAAGCCTTTGTTCCTTCCCTTCCCGGGATCCCAGGCCGCCAGTGCCGCGTGCTCCCCGAGCTCGCTCCGGAGCGCCCCCTGCAGCCGCGGGGGAACCATCGCACCTGCCCTGCTCACCGGGAGCCGCCAGCGCCCCTGCCGGCTGCGAGCGGAACTGCACCCGAGGGGAAAGGGCCCGACAGCCGAGAAGGCTGGGACTGGGTTTGTGTGTGCTGTTACTGCCATAGTTATTGCTGTTTGTTTGACTGGTTATATATATATAGATATATAATAGTAAAGAACTGTTACTCCTATTTCCCACATCTTTGCCTAAAGGCCCTTGATTTCAAAATATAATAACTTGGAGGGAAAAGGGGTTATATCTGCCACTTCAAGGGGGGCTTCTGCCTTCCTTAGCAGACACCTGTCTTTCAAAACCGAGACAGGGTGTTTGGACAACGCTGTCAGGCACAGGGTGGGATTGTTGGAGCTGTCCTGTGCAGGGTCAGAAGCTGGACTCCATGACCCTTGTGGGTCCCTTCCAACTTGGGATATTCCGTGATTCTTTCTTTCTTAAAGGCCAATGTTGCAGAAAGCTTAGGAAGCTTGTGAGCTTGCAGTGCCAGCTCTGACCCTGCCATGGTCCCTCTTCTTGTTGTGACAGTAAAATACACCAGTGAATTATGTCACAGGGTGGGTACACTGTGTTGGTATTTTTGTTATATATTTCATAGGCACTTCAGCAGCAGCAATGTCAGTGGCAAGACTCATAGGCACTAATAACTCCAGAAAAGAGGTTTCTAAAGCATTGAGCAGCAACAGTCAGGTTCTTATGTGCTTAAAAGGGCAAGGACTGCTTGGCCACTGATGCTTACAGTGAGGCATGGAAAGGATACTTACAATTTTTTGAGTGGAACTGAAAAGTTCTGGGGAGGTGGGATTCCTCAACTTCAAGTGCTGCCACTCTACAGCTTACTGAGATGAATCTTTTAAGGGTGTATAAAAAAGAGTGGTGAATGTATTAAACTGCTGCTTCTGTAGGGGTTATGATAACTCAGAATAACAGCAGTTACAAAGCAGCTGAGGAAATTACACCACTAGGTATGTTTTTCCTGCTACCAAAAACTGAGATTAAGCTGGACTGTTGTGACTTTTAAGAGAGATGTTCATTTAACAAGAGACCTATCCCAGATTGGTCTCTTGATCCCAAAATGCCTTTTCCAATCCTGATCTGGGCAGGATCTATAACACCTATATTGTTAAAGAAACTTTATTATATCCAGTGAAAATTAGATACCAAAAAACCAGAAACTAACATTTTAAACTTAGGTCAAAACAATTCTAAACCAGATTACTAGTAACAAAATAACTTGTTTGAAGTGAAATAGTAAGACCTCAGTTAAAAACAAAGCAAAAATTTTGTACAGATGGTAGCTTTGGAAGAGCTTGAATATATAAATTTCACATATTAAACTCAAAACTTTAAATTTGGAGTAATTATTATACCTTTACCAAGCCATCATGAGTCTTATCAAGTCTTCTACTGTTTTAAACCAGTGTTTAAAGATCAGTAATTGAAGTAGAAGCTAGGAATCTTAGAGGCATTTTCTTTCTAAGCTTTTCTTGCTCTCAATCACATCTACACCATTTTTAGTCTGAACACCCTAAAGTGCACATTTTCTTGCAGTAAAAGGAAGCATTGTTTGTATTGTTTTGAATAATACAAAGTAGGCTTTAATGTTTTTAATGCTTTTTCAACACTGACACAGATTCAACACGTCTGATTGTGAAATTACAATTTGAATTTAACTTGCATACTTGTGTTTTACAAATAAATTTATCACTGTTTTGCTTACAGTAACTGAATTAGCACCATTATCAAGTGTACATGTAGAAAATGAATTTTCTATTTCTCAAATACTGGAATGAGGATGGAGCTTTTAAGCTCCACTTCACAATGAAGGCTTGTGCTTTCCTGGCAGGAGTTCATTCAGGTGATGCACATACTATGACAGTTCATTCTTTAGTAATGTCCTTGGACAATCCTCCAGAAACACTTGTGATGATGACCCCTTTCAAGGGAGATGCAAACTGTTAAGTGAAGAATGGCCACTGCAATTCTGAAAGGCACAGAACACAGAGCTTACAAGGCTTAGCCATCAAAAGTGGAGAGGGATTTTACTGCTTCCTAAATAGGAGGGAAAAATGGAAAGGCAAGAAAGAAGTAAGCAAAAGAGGACAGTGTTGGTACAGTAACAAACTGGTAACAGGGATGAATACATCATCTCTTGGGCTAGCCCTACCAAACAGCAGCAATATGTGCAGAGAAGATGAAAATCTAACTCATTTTAAGAGAGCAGTAATTTTATGAAAAAGATCACATATGATTGCCTGCAGTAGCAGGCAATTTATTCTTTCAGTGTAGCAGCCTCGATAAAAAGGACTTTAATGTGAAGTTCTCCTGCTGTCTGGATAATGACAGTCCTACTCAGCCTCCCTTGTTTTATATACCTTTTTCTGAGCAGTTTCAGCTCTTATGGCTAAGGAGATTAGAGCCAACAATAAAATACCTAACAATTTAGGCAAAGATTTGAAGGCAAGCTCTCATAGCATGCTAAATCTTGGCTAGAAAATACCAGTGTCTTCTTGCAGAATGACTTGAAATCTACCCCTTGAAGTCACCAGATGTTTGGCATGTGCCATCTGATCTAGTGGGCACACTCCTTTTCATTATGACTCCACAAGCAACTTTTAGCTACCTGCAGAAAGCTCCACTCTGCCACTGGAAAAGCCTTTTCATTTTCAAGTCTTTCTTTTCTTTACAACTAGTCTAGTTGTGTAATTGTTTTACATGACAACAACTATCAGTCCTTCATTGCATTAGACCCTGCATTTTGACTGTAACTTCAGTATTTACCTCAAGGATTTCCACTGTGTTTTGAATTCCTCAGCTCCTCTAACACTGCAGTACTTCATCCTGCATTATTTGCCTCCTCTGTGATTCTCACCTTCTAAAACACTACTATATAAACTAGATGAGATTTTTTTTTAAGGCTAGGCTGCAAAGGCAACACCACTTCCTTGAACTGAAGTGTAGTCTGTTAGAGATGTTTTTCATAGCTTGACTCTTACAGAACATACTCTTAAATATCCATCTTCTCTGTTCAGATGTCCCTATTATACATGAAATGTACCAGTTTGCCTTGATACCATATTAAGCATTATAATCTTTGCTCAAAGTAGACCTTGACAAGGGACTCATCACACAGTTGATCTGGATGCACAAGCTGCATTTCACCAGTATCTTTTAAAGGCACAGCCTTCACTTATACTCTAGCCTGCACTTTGGGGGATGTATAAAATTAATTAACAAAGTTCTTGTAGTTTATGCACCCTTCTGGAATGATTTTGTGTTTCCACACACAACAAACAATGTTTTGTGTCTTGAAGGAGAGCCCAGCGTTGTAGGAAAGATTGGATTTTGCCATAAATACTTTTGGATACAGACTTCTATAGAAGCTCAGCAGAAAGAATCTGAATGTTGTTGATTTTCTGCATTTAACTCCTCCACATTCTCAATGCACATATTTTTATAAACTTCTAGGTCAGGGTCATCACCTCTAATATTGTACAGAGGTGGTGCCCATGGAAAAAGGTGTCCTGAAATTGTATTATAATGAAGAGAAGGAAGTTCAAAACGTGAATCAATTTGAATAGGAAACAAAAGATCCTTCTTCAGCAACAAACATGAACATCCATGAAACTAGCCTAGAAACTTGGCACCATCACAAAGAGACTGAGGTAACCCAGGAAAACATCTCCTCCAGACTGAAAAGGATTCACAAAATCAATTAGCAGTTCATTCTTTAATTAAATGAAGATTTACACAACCAACAGAACACTTTGGAGAAGTACAGGCATGTATTGCCACAGAGGGGTTTTCTACAGCACAGACAACAGCCTTCAATTCTTTATTCTCCCAGCATGGTTTTTGTGCAGCAAAGGCAAAGCCCAGAGTCCAAGAAACCCCAAACATGAATTACCTGAACTCCTTTTTCCCTTTTCAAACAGAAGGAGGAAATGAGTTCCTGCTAAAGATGTTCAGAACAGTCATTTTGCAAACAGTGCTATGCAGGTGATCAGAAGGGAACGCGTGGCAGTGTCATTGCCCTATTTCCAAGCAATAACAACCATCTACAGCATGGCTGTGCTTCACTGAGAGGGAGAGTGCTACATGCAGCAGGCACCTCAGTCCATGCACATTTCAGAGAAGCACCCTCCTTTTCTCATGTCAGAAGGCAGCCCATTACCCAGCTTGAGCCTTTTAGATTCTCATTTCAGGACACAGATAGAACTTGCTCCATTGGCTGCAGCTATTTGCTGTTTCCAGTTATGACCCTTGTGATTAAGCCAGAAATCCTCTTCTGAAATGGTGAATAACTTTTGTTCAACAACACCACAGGAAAGCACTTTTTGGCATCCAACCAAATGAATATTTGAGTGTTAGCTTTTCAAGAGCTATCTCATTCATCCAAGAAAGAAACCTTTAGTTTTGTTTTGCTGAAATAGATAACATGTAACACTAGGCTGCAACTTCAGACAGCTGTAGGTAGAGAATACTTCCCATCCTTGCTGCTGGAATCCATGCCCTTGAGCACTCATTTGTTTGCAACGGCAGAAAGTTGGTCCCGAATCCTTCCCAGCCCTTCTAACATAGTGTCCAGGGTTTCTTTGCTCAGTTCCACAGTCAGTGCAGAAACAACAGGATTATTTCCACATAAGGCAGCATCTTCCTGAATCTTAAAATAGGAATGCAGATGTTAGTTGTAAAGAAATTCATTCACGTGTTTTTCCAGGGCCACTACAAAAGTCAGTGTTTAATACATAGATTAAATAAAATGGTTTGAATTTGGAATCCAGCTCCATCCTGAAGAACCACAGCACATTTCCTAAGCTGTGTGCTCCACTAGTGAAATGCACTCCCATTGACAGAGTGCAAGTGAGCATCCACTGCCATGAGTGTTGGGAAATTTTGAAGATACTTGTGGCAGGAAGCCACATCTATATCAAAAGCATCTCAGCAGATACCACACAGGATACTTAACCCCACCCCAAACACAGAAATTAGATTTTAACTCCTCCTCTGAATCCCACCCATCTGATTTTTATTGGTTGGGGGGGATCCACAACAGAAGCAGTAAGTTAGGTATACTCCCCAAATGATAGATGTGCCAGTGAAGGAAGTTATTAGTAATCTGAAGTCATTTCCCAACTAATGAAGCCAGCTAAACATGCTGATGGAGTGCTTAGACTTAAAGGATGATGGCTTCAGGATTTATCTTCTTTTTTTCTGTAGAAAACAATCGTGACTAGGAACAAACATGGTGACTTCTCACCTCCTCATGCACAGAAAACTTCTGTGCAAGAGAGCTTTCATCAGAGACATCATTCCCAGGCTCTGTGGCATTTCAGGTATCATCTCTGAAAAAGTCTAACGGCCCACCAGGCAAGAGGCAAGCTCCACATGCCTGTCTGAGCTGGTTTGCCCTGGCAAGTCAGGTGCTGGACTTCATTATTTCAGTCCTTCCCAGCCACTGCCATTACCTTTAACTGCAGCAGGCAGGTAGGGACTGCCATTCTTACGATGCTGTCTGAAGATGTCTTGATGTCCACCCTCCAGTCCATGTCCACGAGCCGAGGCAGGGAGACTGGGGGATCAAAAAATGGCTCTGTTAGGTCCAGCAGCACAGGATGATACCAGACCCTGGAACCTGTGCCTACCACCATGCACATGCCTCTCCACTTCTGGCCCTGGGAAGCGTAGAAATTTAGTGCTACTACGTGGTTTCACATCATTTTGCCCTGGAATAAGCCAGTCTCTGAAGGCCTCCTCATGACACTGGAAGGGTAAAAAGGGTTCTCCCATCATTACATGCAATGATAGTTCAGTGCAAGAAGCAGAGGTGAATTCCCAAAGCAGCTGGGAGCAGAGAGCAGTCATGTCTTCTCCACGCCTTCATCCCCTGCCTTGCTGCTTGCTACACTCAACTAGTGTTTCACCATGTGTTGCTCATGCACCTGCATGCTTATTGCTCTGCTCTGAAACTGGTAAGAAAGCACACAGGACAGCTCCTAAAGTCCAGCAATATAAAACATGTTATTTCAAGTTCCCCAGCCTAGGAACCAAAGCATCCTGTAGTACAGCAAACATACTGGCAAACTGCAATCTTCACATTCCTTAAAAATACTTCAAGTATCATCCTAATTACATGAAACGTAACAGAAACCATTTAACAGTCTGGTGCAATACTGACATCAATAGCCCAGAGCTGGAGACCTCTTGAGCCCTCCCAAGGAAAAAAGGACAGGTCTAACTTGGCTGCTTAGGGAAGAACTGTCTCAGCAGGCAGTTGCAGACTGTCTGGATTCTGCCTATCCTAAGATGCTTAGTGTCCTCCCCAGGGGTTGATTGACAGCCTTCCTACTGACTTCAGACACTCAAGTTGCTTCCTCTCTGTGCTTTATTGCCTAACTGATTTTCTTTCTGTCTGGGGAAAGGCGCTCTCTCCCTGCTCCTGCTGCTTCCTTGAGCAGAGCTCCAGGGGGCAGTGCACAACTGGCTGCCTTGCTCCTGCTTTTGGAACAAATTCCAGTTCACAGTGAGTTAGGGCCGGCACTTGGCAGCATTTGCAACAACACAAAATGCATCTGTTTAGCCTCGTATGTTAATTTGCAAAGATTGATTGCTGGTGGCTTGGGAGGGGCAGGAAACCATTCACTTTTTTTATGTTAACACAGATCGATCTGTTGGAATGTCTGCCTTGGACCAGTGCCCTGGTCCCTATGTAATGCATGTCAGATACTTCATGAATACAATACTAAGAGAATCCATTATTTCCTAGGAGACAGTCTCATTCCAACAGGGTTAAATATTCATCTAACACATACAAAGACATAAGGGTCTGAGCAGAGGTCCTGGGTGGTGCTCCAAGAGCCAAACAGCCAGCCTTGCTTCAGGGCTGTGAAGACGTAGCCAGTGTGTTCTGCTGCTCTCATCTCTAACACATGACAGCACTAAGGACACAGAAAAAAGCATTCTGTGCTTTGGTAACACTAGAACACTGTTTAGTGTAAGCAAATCATTAGCATTAGGCAATAGTTTCTTTCCCTATTCATATTCCATTAAAACTTTGAGGGACAGTGTATTTCCAGGTCTTGCCATACTGTTTAGCTGTTGGACACTACCTCCTCTGCTGGCAAAGCAAAGGGTAAAGAGGATCCATGCAGACCTCGGGGTCCTCTGTTTTATGTCAGCTCTCAGTGGCAAGCCTTTCAATGCTACGGTTGTAAAGAAAATCTCCTGGGGGAAAAACCAAGTGTAGCTGCAGGAACACCTAACTAGCCATGATACTGTTGTTAAAGTTGGCACTCCTTAATTACATCAGTATTTAGAAAGGCAAGGAAAAAGCAAGTTACAAATACATGCAGTGTGCTTGCTGATGCATGGAAATGAAAGAATGCACAGGACTGACATAATATGCAGGGATGAGGTATTCCACAATATATACACGTCCTTTACAGTGCAGTAATTGCATATGAACATCCCTTAAAGACCTGAATGGGGAAGTCAGAGTGCTTAAGTTTCAAAAGTTTTGCAAGTAATTGCTATACACTGCACTCTGCAAGGCAGCCACAGACTGAGCTTTGAATAGGATTCCTTGAGAGCTAGAAACAATTTAGCACAGGAGCATGGATCTGAATACAAGTGTGTTGGCTTCTGCTACGCTCTGCCATGCCACAATCATACAGCTCCATCTAAGCCCAGCAGGAATAACCCTGTGCCATGCTGGGATGCACTGCTCTGAACTCCAAGCTCAAATGATTTCAGGAAACATCAACTGCATCAAGATGGGAACTACTACTTACTCTGACTTGCTTGTGCTTCATTCCTCCAAGCAGAGCTGTGAAAAAGTGGAGAAAAACAGCATCAACAATGCTTTGAGGAAAAAAAAAAAAAAGAGCCAAGCATTTAGCATGGCTTATCCCTGACTGAAGGGTCACCAGCAGTAAGCAGGGGACAGAGACTGCCTATGCTACTGAGTGCCATGGAAAGGCTGGGACTGGTGGGTAATGGCAGGCAAACTGCTGACCAACTATGGGTTCTTCTGGAAGGGCAGCTCATTAAAAGCCTGGAGCTTTATGCCTGGTTTTATCAAAGCAATGGGCTCCCAAGCATTGAGATGTACAAGCAGAACTGCCCTCTGCCACTACCTCATGTATGCTCTATCCCCTACAGTGCCTTTGCACCTGAGCCACAGTGACAAATGGATGGGCATCTGGATACTACCTTTTTATTGGGGAAATCCAGCTCTCTACGTTTTATCGTCATCAGGACCATTCTTCCACCACACAGCTGTTAAGATAAGAGGGGCTTTGCATATTGGGAATGTGGCCCACATCCACTTCAAAAGTCAGGGGAAAACTCTATGTGCCCATGGCTGTGTTCTGTTGGCCATTTCACTCAGATGACATAACCTGTTCAACTCTTCTCATCCCAACCTGTGTGCCTGTGCCGAAGGCACACACAGAATTCACCGAAACAAGACTCTGCATGTCGCTAACTATCCACGTATCAAACCACATACGCAGGCTTTAACTCTCCAGCTGAAAGCAAATGGCAGGTGGGTAGCACTCACGTATTCTCCAAGATTATCTTAGTCAAGAGGTTTTTCAGATTTTGGTGGAAGTTTTCTGGGAAAAGACAGAGGATGTCTTCCGCCCTGGTCAAGCCGCGGTACACCACGTGCCGGGTGAGGTTGTGCAAAGCAGACACCAGCTGTCAGGAGGGAAGAGGAGGAGGGGAGAGAAGGGGCTCGGCCGGGTTGAAAAGCATTACATACAGCACGGGACGGGCCTTCACAGCCAGGAGACACAGCTTCTGCTGCGAGCCGCACACTACCAGAGCCTCGGGCATCCAAGTACGGCCCGACAGCCATAGCAGGAAGGGGCTGAGCTCTTCGGTGCCCTCCGGCCCGCAGCCTCAGCCCGTTCCCTTCTGCCCCGGGCGAGTGTCGCCGTTACCGCGCACACCCCGTTCCAGCAGCGGCCGCAGAGCCCCGCACCTTCCGAAGGGCCTGGGCCACCCCCCCGTGCTGGCGCCCGCACAGCCCCGCTCCCTCCCTCCCGCCGGGGCCCGCGGCTGCCCCGCCCGGCCCTACCTGCTCCGCTTCCTCGGCGCTGACGGCGAGCCCGGGGCAGGCGCGCTGCGCCAGCGGGCCGAGCGCGGCGGGCGGGCTGGAGAAGCACTCCTGGCACAGCTGCCGCACGGCGTCCTTGGACGGCGCCTGGCGGGGAGCAAAGCGGGGGCGCTCAGCCGCGGCCCGGCACGGCGGCCCCGTCCCCCCGAGGCCCGGCCCCGCTCACCTTTAGCAGGATCTGCAGCGCCGCGAAGTCCCCGTCCCGCAGCGCCGCCATCTTGGCGCCGTCCGCGCCGCCGCGCTCCGCCCGCCGCCATCGCGCCGCCGTCCCCGGGGCGGGCGGGCCGGGGGCCGGCGCTGGCAGCGGGACAGCCCCCGGTGCGCGGCGCTGCCCCTGCCCGGCCGCTCCGAGCCTTCTGTGCCGCCAGCGCAGGGCTCTGCCCTGGAGTCTTGCTGGGAACCCGCTGCTACGGCCAGCGGGAACGGAAGGCAAAGGATTTATCGTGACACTACCGCAGCGATATGGACCGTTATCTTTGAGAGCTGCGTCTTTCATTTTGTAAGGATTTAAATAAGTCGTCTTTCTAAGAGAAGTAGTCTTCTCTTTGCCTTGTGTGGTTTCCAGCACATCTGGCTCCAGGGCATCACTAATGTATGATCTTTCCCCATCACTGCCTCTGTCACAGCATCCCCATCCTCATTTTCATATCTGTTGATTTGTAAGCAGAATATTGCACAGTGAGAAATGCAAACATATAAATGCTTCTTCCACAGGGTTTCACAAGCTTGTCAGGGAATAGTGTTTACTCTTGCAGAGGAACAGATTCCATACTACGCACTGGGATAGAACAGAAGGTGAAGGGAAGGATGATGAGATCTTAAATTTTTGTTTCCAAAACGAAAGGGTTGCAGTTAGTGGGTTAAACAATAGCATCCCAATAGAAAAAAAGCATGAGGTAGTGGTTAGAGGTCAGGATTTAAGAGCTAGGAAATCAGAATCATGTTCTCTTGACCCTGCTTCAGTCTTCAGATGAATCAAGGTAAGTCAGTTTTGTCACGAGTGCCAGGAAGGTAATGGAACTCTCTGTATAACACATAACATCCTGCAGTAAAAAGCGTGGGCATTTATGAACATCAGCAGTAAGCGTGGAGGTTGTGGAAGGATAAACAGAATGAAGGCACGGTGAAAAAAGCAACACTGTTACAATCTGAGCAAGTATGCCTAAAGGAAACAGCTAGCTCCAAGATGGACTTGCCACTGGCCAAGGCCAAGCCCATCAGTGATGGTGGGAGCACCTCTGGGATAGCAGGGCTAAGAAGAAAAGACAAAAGTTATTGCACAGAAGTAACTGCGGCCAGAGAAGAAAGGAGTGAGATTATGTGAGAGAAACAGCTCTGCAGGCACCAGGGTCTCTGGAGGAAGATGAGAAAGAGGTGCTCCAGGTGCTGCATCTGGGATTCCCCTGCAGCCCATGGTACAGCCTGTGGTGAAGCAGCTGTGCCCCTGCAGCCCATGGAGGACCATGGGGATGCAGAGATCCACCTGCAGCCCATGGGGATCCACAGGGATGCAGAGATCCACCTGCAGCCCATGGGGATCCACAGGGATGCAGAGATCCACCTGCAGCCCATGGGGATCCACAGGGATGCAGAGATCCACCTGCAGCCCATGGGGATCCACAGGGATGCAGAGATCCACCTGCAGCCCATAGGGATCCACAGGGATGCAGAGATCCACCTGCAGCCCATAGGGATCCACAGGGATGCAGAGATCTGCCTGCAGCCCATGGAGGACCCCACACTGGATACCTGAAGGAGGCTGAGAGCCCGTGGGCAGCCTATGCTGGAACAGGCTTCTGGCAGAACCTGGGGACCCATGGATGGAGAAGCCCATGCTGGAGCAGGTTGCCATCAGGACTTGTGACTTGGGGGGCGGGGGGCAGCATGCTGGATGTTTCTAAGGACTGCATCCTGTGGAAGGGACTCATGCTGAAGCAATTCATGAAGATCTGCAGCCTGTGGGAAGGACTCACACTGGGGAAGTTTGTGGAGAACTGTCTCCCATTGGAGGGACTCTGTGCTGGAGCAGGGGAAGGAATCCTTCCCCTGAGGAGGAAACAGCATCAGAAACACCACCTGATGAACTGACCATAACCCCCATTCCCTGTACCCCTGCACCACTGGTGGGCAGGAGGTAGCGAATCAAGAATAAAGTTAAGTCCAGGTAGCAGGGAGGGGTGGGGGGAAGGTGCTTTTAAGATTTGTTTTCTCCTTATCCTCCTCTGATTTCGACTGGTAATAAACTCAGTTAATTTGTCTGAGTCAAGGCTGTTCTGCCCACCATGGTAATGTGGTGAGTGATCTGTCCCTGTCCTTAACTCGTGAGCCTTTTGTTACATTTTCTCTCCCCTGTCCAGTTGAGGAGGGGGGTGATAGAATGGCTTTGGTGGGCACCGGGCATCCAGCCAAGGTCAAACCACCACACCTGGGTTAAGGACTTAATTGTACAGAGTAGCTTTGTCAGACAAGTAGGTGGAGAGTTGCGAAGGGTGGGGAGAGTAGATAACTGTCATTGCCACCTCTCACAGGAGTGTGTGGCAAGAGAACATTTACCTGTGAGTCACATGCTCAGAACAAAGAGGCACAGCTGGCATCCTACTGAATTCGTTCTCCAGTCCACCTCCTAATGTTGCCATTTCCTCACTCTAGGAGCCTTATAATTATGAAGAAATAATGACAGGTTTGATTTAATATCAGAATTGAAATGCTGATTGTTTAATATCAAATTTGAAACAGCTGAAGCTGACAGAAATACTTAGTAAAATGCCTTATCTGAGGGGTGGTTTGATCTTTTCTTCTTCCCTCCCTTCCTTCCTCTCGTCCTTCCTTCCTTCCATTCTTCTTTCCCTCCTTTCTTCCTCCATCTTCAAGGTCAAGGCCTCCAAAATCAAATTATCAGGGATGAAGTGTGAGACTGCATCCTGTAAGGAAGGCTGGCCCTGTGATCAGTGTGATTATCAAGAAGGTTTGAGAAACACCAGTTCAATTATTTGCTGTGCCAGAGGCACTTTTCTCTGAGTTTGAAAAAAGAAACCCACTTAGGGGAGTGAGATGGATTGGATGACCTCCAGATATCTTTTCTCACAGCCTTTTATTTACCATGATTTCATGTTTGTATCACCCAGGGGGACTCAGCTGTGAGTTCTGAGCCTGCAGGTAAGTCAGAGCACCGTGTGCAGGAATTGGGTTGGATCTCATGAACCAAACTGTCCAGTCATTAAGTCTGAAAATTAGCTCTGCCTCTGGGCAGGCAAATTTGCCTGTACCCAGGCCTTGGTGATACAGCTGGAGTACTGAGTGATGTGACTCTCTCTTGGCTGAGCCAGCCTGGGCAATCTGCAAATGGTTCTCCCTAAAGTAGTGCAGGTATGTGTGTACAAAAAATGTGGGCACTGCAGGGAGCTGGACGAGCAAGGAGTCTCCAGACTATGAGATTCTTAAATATTCATTTTCTAAATTTGTGATCTCCTGGACATGGGGGGAGATATGCGTGTACGAGTTTATATGTATGGGTATGTGCTGTCTGCTGTTCTTGTCTCCATGCCCAGAGGTGTGAAAAACCCTGGAGAACTGGTGTTTTGTATGGGGAGAGAGGATCAGGGATTCTGGCTGGAAATCACTTGAGTGTGAAAGGAGGGGAGGCAAGAAGGGATGACTTCCAGGGGTTAGGAGAGGGGTTTCCTGGTGGGAGTGGAGGACCTCCTGGGCCTTACAGAAGAAGAATAGTTCTTCATTTGCCTTTTCACTCCAAATAACAGTTTGTCCTAGTTTTCTGTGTCTATTGGTACTTGGCAAGTCATAGCCAGGGGGAATTCCTTGTTGTCAGGTATATGCACAGCTCTTTGCTGGACTCTGAGGCATTTATGCATCTCCCTACCTGGAAGATATCAGGAGGTAATTTGCCTGTGTGCCCTTGGCCTTTTCTGATGGAGAGGGACTGACAAGCTTTTTTTTTTTTTAAATGAGATAGAGGTATATGAGGCATTGAAAGAACTGTCTGCATTTCACATACAAAGTATTTATCTTCAACAGAAATCAGCTATCATGACAAAATAAATCCCATGATATACTGCAAGGCAAAAATCCAGAGCTGGAAAGGTGAATGAAAGAATTTCAATAAGTCAGTGTACAATCCACTCAGTGTTTTTATACACAGCTGTATAACTCCAATCACAGATAAATACTTTGTAAAAATGTCAGTTTTGTGATAGTCCATCAACTGAAGCGAAGGCCAAAATCAATATATCTGAAAGAGTCTGTGTGTTTAGGAAAAGTCAGTCTTGCTCTTCCTATTATGTTCAAGGTTAAAAAAAAGGCATAAGAAGGCCAGAAAATGATTTGACAAAAGCCATTTGAACCAGACCAATTTCCTTTTTCTTTTTCTCCTCCCCTCCTGCCCTTTTTTTTCTTTCCCTTGAAAAGTAATAAAAGGAAATAAGACATTAGCTTCTCTGCAAGTCTTGGCTGGAGAACTGTAATCTTTCACACTTCAGGGAAAGAAGCACACAGTTCTAGCTCACTTTGTCTGTTCAAGGGTCCCTGGGAGAGAAATCCTTGGGATATTAAGGATTCGATGGGATGAACTGTTAGTTTCTTCCCCACAGCATAGCCTGTATTCACTGGAGCATCCATTGCAGAGCAGCAGTCTCTTCCTTAAGGGCTTCCAGCTGCAAGGCAGGGCTCTGCTCTGTAACTGCTCCTTGCTGGGTGTGTGCAATTTTAGTCAGAAAGTTGCCTATCCTTTTCCAAATTAGAAAGGCAGGACTTCGCTCCTAAGGGAATGCAGTAGAGAGGTGACATTAAGTGTGTGTTCATGGACCTGGATGTAGACTGTGTGAGAGAGGAAAGCTCTGTGCCCCAGACAGTCTGTGGCTAAGCCCTGCAGAGCTTCACAGAACAGGATTTCCAAACAGTCACCTGTAATTAGTATTTTGACACATTATTTTTTTCTGCAATTCAGACAGTCTGAATTAGGTCTAACAGGTCTGTATTATTGGGGAGTGTTTCTGAACTGATCACTGGACTTGACAGGTAATCCTTGCTTTAACAAACTTAGGTCCGTTAGGCTCTTTTCATCTTCCAATTTCCTGCATTTATTTCTGTTGGTGAAATCCATTAATTCTGTGATAGTGAGAATAGGGTAGGAGCACTTGGGATACACTGTGGGCATGATTAGCAGTGCTGGCCTGGCTCTGCATGGCTGTGCACCCTGTTCATTGTCAGTCTGTTGTCTCTTGCAGTGGCCCAACAAAGTGCATGTAATGTGGAATCAAGATCTTTCCTATTTGCATTCATGTGGCATTTGGCCCCATCTTGACTCACTATGGACCTGTCATCCTGACAGGTTTTTATTGTTAGGGTTTTTTAAGAAGTGGGGCAAAACCATGTGGTTAACACTCGGGTTTGTACTCCTCTGTGTCAGCTCTCAGTCACCTTTCAGATGACAGTATTCCTTCCTCCCTGGCCTCTCAGCTGAACCAGCTGAACTGCCTTTTCAGTTTGGATTGTTGATACTTGAGACTCTTCAAATGGGACTGCAAATTAGAGGGTAAGACCACTGCTGACAGATGCGATCTGTAAGGCTGGTGCTAACAGATACTCTCTGTGTGCTATGGAAGTCTGTGGACAGTTGCCTGCATTACAGCTGGAAAGTGAGCAGCCTCACACTGCTGTAAATCTGTATTAAAACTGGAAAGTGAGCAGCCTAACACTTGTAAAGATGGCACTGCACATTAACAGCTCATCTAAGGTAATTTTCTTTGCCCCCTGCTGCAAGACAATCCCTATGAGATTTGATAGGCAGCTCAGACTGTTCATGAGATTATGAATGTGTTCAAACTGCAAAGGGCCATTGGGACAAAAAGAAGCTGAGTGTTTTCCAGCCGATAGCATTTGGCCTAAGCATCATACCAAGCTTTTACTATTTTCTTTATTCAAGGTCTTGTCCAGATGTAACAACCATTCACTGATGCTCACAAAACTCCTGGGAGAAAATTCTATGTAAGAATGAATGGAACTGCATCTGGTTTTATAAAACAAACTAAAGCATGCATCAAAACATTTTCCATGAGGTATTTGCAGCCCCAATGCCATAACAGAGTTATTTGTGACAGGACAGGAGGAGCAAGCCAGCACGGATAAAAGCCAGGCATTTAATATGTTTTACAGAAGCGATAAAGTAAACAAGCTTTTCCTCCCCACTCTCCTTTTGAATGTCAGCATGACGTGGTGATGCTGAAGCTGAACAAGGAGGCAGAGGCCAGCACCAGCATGGGCTCCCAGCTCTCCCTTTTGGCTGCTGGAGGCAACCACTACTCTGTGCAAGCAACTGTGCAAATACAGAGGGGAAGGCAGCAAGCGTAAGCTCAAACATGCTGGAGCTCATTGGTAAACTGGGTTACAACAGCTACCAGAAAGTCTCCTTTGAGACATGGGAGGTAAAGCAGCAAGCCTCAAGCATTCCTGTTTCAGTTGCATGGCTTCTTTCTTCCAGCAGAGGAGGTTACCTTCAGTAGACAGTAGCTGGCGAGATCCCTTACTGGGAACCACTGCTGGCAGGAGCAGTTTCCGCACATCTGTGGGGCCTCGGGCCATCTTGGTGACTTCTGGCAGTTTAGCCTTTAGAGTGAAACATCAAGGACCAGCTCTGGAACTGCAGAGATGCCAAGTGTCAACAAACCATCTGTAGGCACATGTCATCAGTTTAATGTTCTGTACTCATTACAAAGTCTCGCTGCAGCCCAGCCCGTTGCAGCCCAGCTGCAGGTACAACCCAGTGTTGCTGTGACACAGCCTAGGAGCTCTGCCTAACCATTCTCAGTCTGTTACGTTCTCTTGGTTCCCTTCCCCTCTTCCCCAGCCTCAATCCCGCTTGAGCACTGTCCTCTGCACTGCCTGCCTTTAACCACTGGGTGCCAGGGGCCTCCCGGCAGGAAGCCACTCGCTCACCGGCTGCTCATTCTGCGCCAGGAGGAGAACCACCAGCCTTGGACCACTTCACCCAGCTGTGCATGTGCTCAGTTTACATTTGTGGTGAGGGCAGGTGTGTGAAACAGCCAGTGGCAGATCAAGGCAGCCTCGGGCACTTAGGGACTTCAAGAAATTGCATTGTCTCTGCTCCGGCAGCTCAGGCTGCCTGCAGAGAGGGAGGTAAGGAGAGCTGTAAGGTCGTGACTGTGACCCAAAACTGCAACAAGAACCCCATCAGTTCATTTCGTATGAGAATAGCTCACAGAGAGAGAACAGTCACCATTAGTTTAAGTTCATCTCAGTAAGGCAAAAGGATTCATATCCCATTATCAAGGAAATACTGGAGTCATTCAGTCCCCTTTTGTTACGATTGCTGCCTTTTATTGATTTGAAATGACACTTTTGGAGGGCTTATTTCTACCTTACTAGCTATGATTGTCTTTTCACTCCGTGTTAATATGCTGGCTAGTTCAAAGAACTCCAGATTTAGGTGCTAAGAAATAGCAATAAAATCATAAAGCCACAGTTTATTTCAACAATGCCTTGATCACACATATAATTGCAACAGAAAACTGTTTCAACAGCAGTTTTCAACAAAAAGCAGTTTCTTTCTCTATTTTAAATAAACTTAAAACTCATAGAAGAGATGGTATAACACAAACATTCAGAAAATGCCCCAAAACAGAAGAGCAGAATTGTAAAAACTAGCAAACTGGAATATAAGTTATTTCTCTTTCTCTAGAGAGGTAGAGCTAAAGCTCTACCTCTCCACAACCACATGCTTAAATTACCAAGCCATGATAAGGGTAAATGTCAAGATAAATACTTTGAAAATGTCCTTCCCTGTATTATTAACATCACTATGGACTATTAAAATTAAAAGGCTCTTTAAAATGTAATTGACTTTTTCATTATTTATCTGCTGCTGCCACTGTTCACTTCCACATGTAAGTAGTAAATCCCCAGAGGGGTGTTTCATATCTATACAAATGTATATTAAATGCTTTGCCTCTGGCATTTTAGAAATAGCACAAATGCAGCTGTGTTTGTGCATCTATAATTTCAGGACATGAGCCAGCCTCTCAAAGAAGTTTCCAGTTGGCAGCTTACGTTGTCTTCTCTGGAGTTTTGCAAAATATCCAGTATTAGTAACAAGGGTGTGTGAGGCAACGTCAGAACAGAAGAAATTATTTAATTACATGAAGACTTCAGACCATGTTTATGTGAAACATTATGCCACAAGTAAATTGAATCCAGCTAGCTGTCTGCTGGGCTCTTACCAAAAGGATGAGGATGATATGCAAAATAGTACAAACTAATTACTTTCTTTTAAGGGAAGCTCTTCAAGAAGATTATGCAAAATACATCAAAACAGACTTCATCCCCAATGCCTGTCATCTATTACATGGTAAATGCAGCATGTGTAACAGAAATTAATACTTTCTCTAGAAAAAATACCTTTAACCATTTTGTGTACATTCATTGTAACACAGTTCCCATTCCCAAAGGAGTGGTTCAGATGGAAACATAATGAGCTTTATTTGAAAGTAGCAGAGCCCTAAAATTTGCATTTCTTTTGGTAACATTGGGACTATTTCAGTCAGAAGCAGGGTGGGATTTACAGTGAGCACTCTTGCAACATGGAGCGCTAGACAGAGGGACACTCCAGCAGCGTTCCTACATGGAACACACTAAGCAGGGCAGGTGTGCCTGGTAAAGCTGGCCAGTGAACTCTGTCTGGGCAAGTGCAGCATGAGGAAGGAGCATGACCTGCCCTCTGCAGTGTAGGACAGTGATGTAGGACCACAGTTAGGATCACCAAGGCAGAAACACCACTGTTGACTTACCCTGGGCCAACCAGGACCCTAGTAGCAGGCAGTAAAAAACCACAGAATCATAGAATGGTTTGAGTTGGAAGGTACCTTAAAGATCATCTTACTTCAACCCCTCTGCCAGTGGCAGGGACACCTTCCACTAGACCAGGCTGCTCAGGGCCCCATCCAGCCTGGCCTTGGACACTGACGGGAATGGGACATCCAGAACATCTTTGGGCAAATTGTTGCAATGCCTCACCACCCTCACAGTAAAGGTCATCTGATTCCAACCCCATGGCAGTGGGGTTGTTGAACTCAATGACCTTTAAGGTACCTTCCAAAACAAACCATTCTGCATCAGTCTATGTCTTTCAGAGCTGCAGGGACCCTTACTCTCTCATGTGGACAAGCACAGTGGGGGAAGCATGAGAGAAGTGCTATTTGGAGGTGCAAACAAACGAAAACCTGCGGTTCTGCAGGCCACACAGTCACGCTGTGCTGTGCCCAGTAGCTCTGTGTCTCCAAGGGATGCAGAGCAGCAGCTGTGACCCTGTGAGCACATGAGGTGCAAACCAAGCTGTGGTGTGGCGGGAGGGAGCTGTGGGTGGTGTGACTCTCATGCTCAGCGTGTGAGCTTTGGCAGGTCTGGTTTTTCAAAGATGGGAACTGTGTATTTATTGGTTTCTTACTTCTGAAAGCAGAAAGTTCTGGTGTTTATATTCTGTGTGTCCTGTTGGCTGTTACTAATTTAATGAATTTTTTTTTATAATTCAGAGCATTTTATGGCTGTGGTGTTTTATAGCTGTGGTGTTTTATGGTTTTTTCCTCTCAGTAAACTGCAGAATGGAGCTTGCAAAACCTCCAGCCTCTTAGGACATGCTGTATTTAATCCTGCCATCCCAAGGTTTGTAGTTTGATGAGTTAGCTGAATCTTTTGCTATGCTGAAAAGAACACCTAAGCATTGGTGTGCTTGTTGTTCTGTTTCCTCCTGAGTAATACATTCTGCAAACAATCCAGCCTCATTCCTTGTCCCCACAATGACAGCATTGTACAGTGCCACAGATCAGCATCAACTGATGTGTGATGCACGGTGCCTCATCGTACCAGAGACTGAATCCAAAGGCTACTGAAGAGTGCCACAGCTTTAAAAAAATTATGTAGCTGAACCTAGAGTTTGTTTTGTTTTGATAGCTGTTGTTTAAACCAGGCTCCCCAGTATTTTTTCTGTTAAAAAGATCTTTTGACATGGCTATAAAATCACCTTAGTTGAAGGGCAAACCAAATGATCACGACTCTAACATTAACCCTAGGAAGTAACTCCCTGGCTTATAGCTACTGGTGTTGCCCTGTCACTGGGGTACTTGGTTGTTTTTACCCAGGCTGTGCATCCCCTCTCTGACAGGTTGTATTCACTGTGGGGGGAACCAGAGCTCAGGGGAGACAACTGCAGGCATGGTTTTCCTGGGCGAGTGTTCCTGAGACAACAATATGTTTGCTGAGGATTTGTGTCAGCTCAGGAAGAGAATCTGTGTATGCAACAGAAAGGCTGGACAGTGGTGGCTTTTTTTTTTTTTTTTTTAATAATTTCAGTGTGTCCACATACAATAATGTCCTTGGTTGCAGTGTATTCTATTACCATCCTCAGGAGCTGTTGAAACCAGGTGGGGCAGTGTTTCCTTGCCTCCTCCCCCCAGACTATCTTGCTGTTAATTGCCCATCACTGTCCTGCTGCATGACTCAGAGATAATTCCCTCTGGACTATCATCTGTTAATGAGCCCAATCAACACCTGGCCTCATGACTCATTACCCCATTGTGAGATGCTCCACCCAGAGGGAGGAACCAAGCATCCCATCGTGGATATAATCTGAGACTCTGAACACCAGAACAACCCTTTCCACTGGATTTCCAGAGGACAGGAGCTACACAGCCACCACTGGACTTTCTGAGGAAGAGCAGCCCCTTTTTTCTACAGGATCACCACTTCTGAGGACTGCAGCCACCATTCTATCAGACTGCTACCACCACCCTGCCTAACAGGGACTCAGGTTGTATCTTGACTCTGTCAGTTTGAACCAGTGTTTTCTTTTAGGTTTTTTTTTTCCTTTTCTTTAATTTCCCCATTAAATTGTTATTCTGACTTGGTGCCTCCCACTGGTTTGTTTTCAAACTAGTACAAATACAAACCTGTGATTATGAAAGGCATATAATATATGAAATGTAAATACAGTGGTATAAACCAGGCCTGAAAGGATTCTCCACTCTCACTGTAATTTTTCATGCCAGTGCCACACTTGAACATTGCTGCCTGAATCTTCCTGGTGCAGTATCTTGCCAATGTAGAGTGATGTAACATCATGCAACTTCATTATGCAGTGACACAAATACCATGTAGCTGAAGCACTACTTTCAAGAAAAATTTCTTCCAGCAGTAAAAACAATGTTTAAATCAACACAAACACAGTAGCTTTGGTAATAAGGTAGCTCTGGGTCACCAGCTGCTCTGAATCAGCGTGTCTTGAAATGAAGCAGAATGAATTCTCATACCTTTAGATACAGACTGTCATAGTTTAGAGAAGTGTAGATGCTTTACACCTCAGGAAATGTGCCTAAAAGCAGGACCTCGTATACCAGTCTGGAAACAGCAGAACCATGTTGTGCCTTTGCTCTGCAGTGTGCAGTGAGGTGACAAAAGTGTGGGACAGAGCACAGCCATTGCAGCAGCCCTGCCAGCAATGCTTGTGGTGTGACCCCACTGGTGTTTTGGTTTGGATCAGGGGTGTATTTTTGATGCAAATCTCCTGACCATCTCTACTGCCTGTGTTTCATTTTGCATCAGGGGCTGATTTTGAGTGAAATTGAAGAAAAGTGTTCTCCAGAAGTGTACCCATCACGCTCAGACCTCATTAGGCATTCAGTCCAGGGGATCCAAATGAAGGTGATTTGAATAGAAAAAAACCTGAAATATGCATAGTGTGCCTGTCAGATCCTCAGCAGCAACTGTTTGTGTAGAGCATCTATTCTACAGGTTCTTGGTCTGCTTGACCTTACCATGCAGATGTAACTGGACCTGATTTTTAAGAGGAATTGAGAGAACCTACTGAAAATTAGGCTCCTAATTTTTAATTTTATTTTCCCCATAAATGAAATAGACCATGTGAAATTCTTACTCCTCCATAGACTTATGATCTTTAGTGAATTAGTGCTTACATAGTATCACTGGAAGTGATTTGTCATTTCTGTAAATGTGCTGGTAATGGTGAGGAAAAGATGCTGGTTTATTCTATAATATTCTAAAATATTTCACAACTTATACAAGCGGTGAATATTTCAATTTTGCTGAAAATGGACTCTCTTCAAGAGTGGAATGTTCCAGCTGAATCAGCATGCAGAATTGCAATGTAACTATGGGAAGATGGGGGGGGGGGGGGGGGGGAAGGGGAAATTGCATAAAGAATCCCATGTCCTAGGTAAAAATCAGCATATTGCAACCCAAATTGCATTTGGACTAGCATTTGCCTCTGCTTTTATTATAAGATTCAATGTGATTTTTAAGTAGTCAGGATTCTCCCAGCTATATTTCATTGGGAAACAGTCTGGAAATGCTCTAATTCCATAAACTGAGGCAGAAGTCCTAGAGAAAACATGTTTTCTACAGTAGAACATCAAGAGTACTCACAGCACCCATGAGAATTTTCCTGTCTGCATTTCTAAAAGGAAAGGCATTTGAGATACTGTTTAATGTAAGGACTTCAATTGATAAGTAAATGTTAAACAGTGTTTGGAGAAAGTTGAATGATAATTAGTTACAGCTGCATTTTCAACAGTTCATACTAGAACTTTTTCTTAAGCAGAAGCAAACAGGAAGCATAACTCTTTCAGTATCACCCCTGATTCAGATTTGATTCAGCTAGGGAAGAAAAGTCTATAGTAACAAAAATTTTAAAACCCTATTTCCTTCCTGCAACAGGAAATGTAAAAATAGGAATAGTTTACTTCCAAATCCTGCTAAAAGAAGTGAAAATATCTCACTTATTTTTTTTAAAAAAGCACTTTCCATTGTTTTTGAAAAAGCAAGTACAGTGACCTAACCAGCTTCAGATATGAAATTGCAGCATATTAAAAGAACGGACAGAAAACACAAAAGCACACAGAAATCCTAGCTACCTTGGTTTTCAAGACCACTATTACAAGCTCAAAACCAGTATCAATCAATTTAATCACTGTAACTATGAACTACTGTTGATCCATAAAATGTAAGGGTCTAGACGTCGGAATACTTGCTGATTTCTGACTGCTGGAAGTCAGAGAGTAGTATCAGTACTCCACTTAAAATCCCAGTCAAAATAGCTGTGCTGTAACATGTAATTTAATTCTTCTAATATCACAACACTTTATTAATTAGATGTCAGATGCTTTATTTATTGAGCAAATTGACAAGCACTATTAGTATGTAGAATGTTCCAGAGACTCCTACTTTTGTTCGCCTTTTTTTTATTTTCCCCTGAAACACTATTCAGCTTGTTAATTACAAAAGGTTGAGAAACTGTTTTCTTACAACCCAGGTTTGGGCTTGGATATTGATTCTCAGCTAGAAACTTCCTGTCCCAATTCTTTCTTTGCCTCAGTCAGTTTAAAGCCACAGTTTGAAAAATTGATGCCTTAGTTTTTCATGTATAGAAGAGAAGCTTCATGTTTAGGAGACTTACTAATCCAAATATGTAAGCCTCAAATACTGCACAGTTCCAACCCCAGTCATCTTGAAGTGGGAGCCTCAGAGTCTAAAAATCTTCTGCTGGAGTCATGAGAATCACTGTGTTTGAACAACCATTCCCATTTCTCAAGATAAGGAGGCAGGAGAGGAGCTTTGATTTTTCTTAGGTCTGATGCATGGTCAGCTACTTCACTAAAGAAGCACTGATGTTTGGGGGCACCTGAACAGAAGAACCTCTCTCAAAATGCTGAGGCAAACTCTCCTCCCATCTTAGAACAAGGAGGTTTCTTCCAGAACACTTTCTTGGGAGCATCCAAGCAGCCTGCACTCACCTCCTTCTGCAAATACGATTTACATGATTAGCTGGAACTGAGTCAACACCCCCAGACTAGGGCACAGGATACAGGAGGATTTTAGTATGAGTTGGGTTTCCTGGAGGGAAGTCCAGCTAAAGAGGAGTCTTGCATTCTCCCCAGCCTATTGTTCAGTCTGACTTGGACCCTGGCCTTTTCTGTTTATTTGCTCAGACAGCCCATCTCCCTGCATACCAATCTGTGTGTGTACAGTAAACACTGGAAGCTCATTGTAGTGGTAATAATGCATTGCAGCTATAAGAATCCAAATCTTCCTGGGTCAGCTGCTGACCTTGGTTCTTTCTGCCGTCTTGTCCCTGCTGGCAGGCTCGTGCAAGAAGGTAGGTGCAGGCAGTCTCTATCCTGTGCATATCCTGAGCACTGCTGCATACTGCAACTTTCATCAGATGAGAAAAATACCTTTATGTCAGCAAAGTGTCTTTTTCAAGGCTAATGGAGCTGACAGAAATTTGGTTGCTTAGACATATATTTATAAGAGAGAAAACCTTTTATTTGGGTAATTTTGTGACCACCGTGTGTAGAGAAGCAGACAATGTGGAATCACATTAAGGCTAGTTAGAATTGACTTCACTGACTGCAGTTCAGGCTGTGGCTGTGTATTTGGCAGCAACTTCACTCATGTTAGCACTGTTCTTTCTCTTTGCCTCCTATCAGGAACATATGCCATGGAGTTTTCTCCAGCAAGACATCTGTCCTTCACAGACTTTGGAAAAACTACAGACGTGAACATAAATTTAAAGGTACCTGCAATTATAGAGGAAAAGTGATTGAACTGCAGAGAGCACCTCGTGCTAGCTTTAACTTAGCTAATACAGGTTAGAATAGCAGTGGAGATGACTGAGTTAAGTCATCTTTCCATATGCTTTTCCTGTTCCTATGGTCCACCTAAGGCATCTATGTTTGGCTACTATTGGAGACAGAAATCTGAGCTAAAGGGACCCATTCTGGCCCTCAGTGTGTTACATTGCCTGGTAGCCAAATGCAAGCTGGCTGGGATCCCTGCTAGCTTACCTGAGCCAGATTTATGCAATCAGACATGTTTCCTATTTCCAGTTGCTTGTAGCAATTGGATAACTGGACTAAGCGAGCCTCTCTTAGTGGTAGAACTACTAATTTTTAAACAGGCTAATAATTCATGGTGATAATGGATCTGTCAGACAGCAGGTAGGTACCCTTGCTTTTGCACCTCACTCCTAAAATCCCCTGCCTAGTCCTGAACATCACCTCTCCTGCCCTGAGCAACCCTCTGTGCTGGGTGCAGCCTAAAGCAGAGTCCCTCAAGGAAGCACATTCCCAGGCTGCAGGAGAACACCACAGTCTGTCACTGTCACTCTTTGTACCTTGCTGGGCAGAGCTCCTAGCCCAGGACATGACACAGTGCCAGTCAGGCATTGCTTCACTGTGCTGTCACCAGAGCTGTTTGTCTCCACAGTTCAGGACTGTGCCTTTCCTTAGGCATGACCTAGCAGATGCACTTTCTGCTGCAAGGGAAAGATGGGAGAGAGGCTGCCTGCTCAGGGCATGGTGTGCATGGATCCAGTGAATAATAACCCAGAGTAAATGACTGTTTCCTTGGAATGTTTTTGCCATTTTGATTTCCTATGTTTCAGCAAGGTGCAAAAATAGTAGGGAAGGAAGGAAAGGGGGGAGGGAGAGAGGAAGTGAAGGAGAACAGGCAAGCTGGTTTATTTGCTGAATTTTATTGGTTATAAAGCCCAAGTGTTGTCCCTGTGTCTGTTCTAGTGAGTTGGCACCACATACACACACAAAATCTCATATTTCCTTTAAATGGCAGAAATTCCAGTCTGGCCTGGCAGAAGGGTAAATTCCACATAAAGAGCAGTCTCCATGGAGACTTTTTGAAAATAAATCAAAAACCCGAGAGACTGATAAAAATTCTGAGAACTGGTGATGTGTCAAACTGATTTACCCAGCTTCGTATTAGCACAGTTGGGATATGACTGCCCCCCACAAAAACACAGAGCCTTAGACACAGATTCCACAGCTGGTGTTCAAAAACCTGTGTTAGCTCACTGGAGAAGTGTGTCTGTACACATAGCCATGTGGCCACCATGAAGTGTTGCTCATAAGCCATATGAACATGTGCATATGGGATCCTTGAGTTAAATGCATTTATTCTGGCAATCACAATCACAACAAGCTGAATTCCACAGGTGCACAGACCCTTCTGGCACGCAAAGACTCATCCTATGCAGAAGGTCATCTACAGTCTGCATCTTCCTTTATGCAGTGCTTTTAGCATCTTGTATCCTTCCTCGTGCTTGTTGGTGCATTCTGGTACATTCTGACTCTGGCACCTGGCTGCATTCTATCATTCCTCCATTTATCAAGGAAGGCAGGGTCACCCTGGGGAGGTGAGGAAAAGTTGTCAGCAACTGTGCCAAATCAGCAACATAAGCCACAAAACGACAAGTAAGAATCTGCTCCTAGAGGAAAAGGCATGTCTGCCCATCATCCCACCAACTGTGGGATGGTTGAGAGTGTTCAAGTCTTCACCACGTTCTTTCTGAATATAAATATAGGCAGAACTACTCTGATCCCTTTTGGTACAGCACATGATTTCCTCATGGCCCCTGACTAAACTCATTCTTGTGCCAATCAGCTCAGGAGGTGAACATGTCCTTCTGCTATGTGCACACAGATCTGTTTTCAGCTGGCTCTGAGAGCTACATCAAAGTGATGGTGCCAAATGCATTTAGGTGTTGTAAGGAGGAAAGCCTGTTTTTTTCTCACTAAGAGAAGTCCACCTCCAGTAGTGACTTTCGCTGTGTTGGAGTGCTTCTGCCCTGAAGAGCATAGCATCATCTGCAAATGAGGTGTAGAAAGTGAAAAAAAGACAGACTGAAAACCAAGAGATGAATCACAGCAAGTCAAGGATGAGTAAAGGAAGACACCTTAGAAACCTCCTGTAATTAGAACAGCGTGATTTAGCATCCGTTCACCAGTGTTCACTCGTTTCACCTTGAGAACGATGTCAGCTTTCAAAGACACTATAACCCAAAGCTGGTGCCAGCAGACAGCTGATAAATGAAATAGCAGACCTCTCTGCAGCTGGTAACTGAGCCATTGGCCACCTCACCAAAACTACCCAAAGTACCCCCTGTGGTGAGCTCTTTACTGGCACAGCCTACAGATCCTAAATGGCCACAGAGCTGGCTCACAGCAAGGTGGCACACATGGCAGAGAAGCTTGCAGTGCTACTTCCAGGCCTGTGCTTACACTGAGCACACAGTGAGGTTCTGCTGGACTCTTAGGCTGGTGTCACTGTGGGACTCGCTTAACACTGGGTCCAGTTGTCTTTTTCAGATGCCACCAACAGCACAAAGTCAGGTCAAACTCCCTTGGAGAAGTGAAGGCAGTGTCATTTTTGTAACCCAGCTCATCCTCCTGGTCCAATTTGCTGTGCAGTCACAGAGATTGGTGGCACAAGGGAGGGGCAGTGCTAGGCAGAGCTAACAGCCAAAGCCAGTGTGAGATGGCTTTTTCAGTGGCAATCGCAGCTGACTTTGGTGAAACTAAGAGATACGAGAAGCTGCAGTAACACGAAGACAGGATGGGAACTGTGGTGATAAGTAGAGAAGAACAGGCCAAGAGAGGGATAGAAAGGAAAAGGTAATGCTTTCAATGTGAGAGGTGAGTACAATGAGATTTGTAGCACTGTTCTGCATAAATATGAGTGAATTTGTATTTTTGAAAGCTGGAGGAAAAGATATCACAGTAATTTTGATACAAAGTCACTAAAGTCAGACTGAGATACATTGCTCTGTGGGTGAGAAAGGACATTATTTGAAACAAGACACCCAGAAAATATCTGGAAAATTTAGACATTGCCTGAAAATGAGAATCTAGAGGAAGAATAGTCTGACTTAAAAACAATGCCCAAATAAATGTATGTGTGTCTATTTATAACTGGTATAGTAAGTTCAAAAAGGAAGAGAAGGGACTGAAGTAGAGAATACAGCCATGCACCAGTAATTTAATTTGTCTGTGTATGTGAAATTACCTGAAGTCAAGATGAAGAAGAATACAAGTGACCAAAAGAAAAAAGCCCTCCCAGAAGAAGCCAAAGGATGATACAATGCGTAAGCAATTAAGGAAGAAAAAGAAACCATAAGATGGAAAATGAAAGGCAAAAGGACAGCCATGTGATTCAAAGATTGCTGACATGCCAGACATGATGGGAACTGCTCTGAGGATTCACTGAAACATGGTAGTTAGAAAGTGTGACACACCACTCTGATGCCTGAGTTATAGAAACAATACTGGGGAGGGTTTAGGTGGGTGTATAAGATTCCAAATAATGAATTTAAAGATTCAGTTTCCTGACCTTGGGGATGAAATGCAAGAGGGAGAGGGAGCAGAGCGAGATGCCGGAGAGACAAATGAAATCAGGAGTGGGATGGGAAGACTTAAAGGAAGAGGATGGAAAGAATGGTTTGTTATGCTTGCTTGTGACCTTTGGAAATTTATATTACGGTTTCTAGCAGGGGTCAATGTAAGGAATACTGGTTGCCACTGCCTTTGCCTGGCTCTGATTTGTGGAGTGACTGTAAAGTATCACACACAAACATACTTCAGTTATTTTCTGTTTCAATAGATCTCTGCCCGTGGGCTATTTTGTCTTCTCGAGGTTTGCCACTGGTGTGACAAACAGTGCTCTACAGAGGAGGAAGCTTTAGAAACACAGAAATTAAAGATGGAAAATTCCTCTGTAAAAGATCAACTAGCCCACTGTGCTTGGTAGGCCAAGGGATAAACACTGTGTTGTGCTTATTTAAAATACCGCAAGAAGTCTCCCACAGCAACTGCTCCACCAGGCAGTGGATCTTACAGCCAAGCCATTGTGACAGTACTCATCCTAATCTTTTTGCCTTGTTTCATCCTAGTTTCTCCCTCCTCATGATAACAATGCTCTCACTTCTGTAAACTGACATAGTTTTTCGCCCGCAACTGCGTCTATTTTTTGTGGCGTTGTGTCCTACACACTGTGCACAGCTGTATTTAGTTCTTTCAACTCACGTGACAGGGTCTCTAAATCAATCTTTATCGCTTCTGCTTTTTTTAAAAAATAATTGATTTATGTTTGCTGATGTCTTTTTGATGAGACAATAGTCAGGACTGAATGCAGTATTCCAAAGAGTTTCCACTAGACTACCAGTAACAGAGGCTTTTGTTACAGTTTCTGTTTATGAACTCTACTATCCCATTGTTTTCTTGTTTCTGTTTTTTTTTCCCCTCCCATCATCTCAAATTATGGGCCTGTCTAATTTGCTGTCTGCTCTCCTGCTATTTTGGGTCTCTCTCAGCATTACAGCTTCTGAGAATTCGTCTTCCTAATGAATAGCTGTGCTTTGAATTATTTTTTTGACAGATGTAGTAGTATAGCAGCACGTCTCCCTGTGGAACTACATTTTGTTTCCTGAATATAATTTGTGCCAGAGCTTTGACTTGAAAAATTAATAGAAGAGTGTACCCTCAACCCCACAGCTTGGAGGTGTTTCCTTCCCTTCCCCTTCCATCCCCAGGCTTGAAACCATAAAAATGAACATTAAATGGCAACTAAAGAAAAATATATTTTTTTATTCTCTTTCAAAAAGTTGTTTAAGCTTCATGGCATCACTGATACATGAAATTGTCTCACTACAGTTCCAAGAGAAAGAAGAATTGCCTTGTTAAATAATTTCCAGTGTCACTGAGGATTATCAGACATGTCATCCCTGTCTGAGATGTGACAGGAAGTTTGCTGCTCCCAGCTTATCCCCATTTGTCTGTCCCATACTCCTTGCTAGAATCGGCAAGGCAACTTCAAATGTAGCTATTGCCTAATCCTTTGTTGTCAAAATCATCCACTTTAGTTGAAGTCAATTTTTTTTTGCTGGCCCCTCCTCCCTGCCACACATTGGACGGATGCAGTAAATACCTGCTATCCTTGCAGACGGAAAGGGCAAGAGATGCTTGTGGATAGGATAAGAATAAAATGTAGGTTGGTGACTTCTTAGCATGTTTCAGCTGCAACACTCAGCTATTTGAAAATTAGTTCCAGAATTGGTAATGCTCTTCAGAAATGATGACTGTCTTCACTGCCCTCCTCATAGACACCACTGTGGGTCTTTTCCCAGGACTCGTTTCTGGGAAGCACATGATGCTGAAGACCTGTTGGATCACGCAGCCAAAGCAAAGGCGATACATTGTGGGTTCATCCCATCATCAAATGCATTATAAGCAAACCAATAAAAGGTCATATCTGTTAGTCACAACTCTTGTGGTTAGGCTCTTACTGAACAGCAGGCTGTGTGAGAGCAGGACGTGTGTGTGCTCAGTCCCGCTCTAGGGTGTGCTGCAGAGAGGGTGTGTGGTATTAAGGCAGAGTAGCAAAAACAAAACTAAGGCTGTAGCTATTTTTCACAAATCCATTAATTATAGAAACGTCTGTAGCAACATTGTTGATGTTGATTTGCCTGCTTTTCAGTTCTCTGAGATGATGCTGTAGGACAAGGTCGTGGAAGAGCCCATTGCTCTCACAGAAAGCACACAGCAGTGCATTTGTGCCACGCATTGTCTTTGGGGCAGAGAGCAGACACCTGTGAATTATCACTCATCTGTGTAAGGCAAGGAGCTTTCTTTGAAAACCATACTCTTCTCTTCTTGCTCAACCCACAGCTAAAAGGGGAAAAGGTAGTTTTTCTCATCTGCCAACCTGAACGTAAGTCTTTTCTCTTCAAATCCCTTTCACTGCTACCTCATTCCACTTGGGCAAGCTGTAGGGCAGGATTTACCTTATCTAACTTTGAAAGCTAGGTATGTTTTGCATAGACTCAGCTAAAGCTAGGTAAAATGAATCCCACCTAAGTCTTTTATCTCTTTCTGCTGCTAATATTTCTAGTTGTCTTTCTTGTCTGCCCTTGCCATATATTAAAGTCTTCCCAGTACCTGTGCTCCTGTATAACATAACTGGGGGCCCTCATTCTCAGTGGCAAAGACTACTTCACAGAATCCTCACTTCTTCCTAATGAGGAAATCAAAGAGGACCTCCCCTTTCCTTCTGGTGTGGTGGCAGGGGGTCTTTCCAGCTCTTTCCTTCCTCTTCTCCCACAAGTGGGAGTCCAGCCATGCATCAGGATGGTCACAGTAGATCTGTGTTGTGGCAGTGATGTCCCTCAGTGGTAGTCCTGAAGCTGGAACCACATGGGTACAGCAACCAGCTTTTCCTTCATAAATCTTACGCAGGAATTTGTCCCACACCTGAAATGCATAGTCAAATTTTGATTCATAACCATGTAAGTTCAAATTTGGAGAAAGATGCCAGCTTGTGGGATGGCATTTTGGGATTTTTTCAGAAAACCTGGGAATTTCTCTCAGCTGGAGCATGCCACCTAAACAAATAGGTCACCATTCTCTTCACCTGAAAATTCCTTAGGGTCTTTGCTGGCCCATGGAGAACAGTTCAAGTACATCAAGATCACATCCTTGCTTTGCACTTGATCTGCACACAGTTACAGTCACTTCCCAGTTCTACCATGAGTCACGGATAGAGATCAGCACTGAAACTCCACTTCAGCAATGCTGTCTCTGAAAAATAAGTAACTGTTGGCTTGAAAAGCAGGTGCAGAATGAATGACAACATGCCCTTTTAATTATTAGTAGATTAACAGATGTTATATGCTGGAGAGGTATCAACTCTCATCATATGACACGAGAGTCTGGGACATGAAGTATGTTTTTGTATGTGTTCATACAGCTTCAAGTAAAGTCTTGTCTGCAAGCCCCAGGTAGTGATTTCATGTTCATAAGAGCAAACCCTAACTAGTTGTAGCAATGGGTAGCAGGTAAGGTTCACAGTACCTCAGTGAGTATTTGTTTTAAACATCTGGAGATAAAAGAAAAGGGACATGAGAATACCTCTCCTACAAATAGAGCAACTGTTCTTATCTAAGCCTCCTATGGATATCTACGCAACTTAAAAGTGTTAAAGGATCCCAGATGAACTAATGGATTAACATACTGGTTTCAGAGTAGCATCAGCTTCTCTCATTCTGAGACCAGATACAACTCAGTTCTAAACTTATGATTTGAATTCTCTTAACAAGGAGTGCATCAGGTTACCATGCTTCACCAGTATGGTCCATAATTTACAAAAGGCTCTTAAACAGTTCGAGAAAATGACACTATTTAACCAATTTGGTCTGTCTCCTATAAGCACTTAAAAATCTCAAGTGTTTTCAATTAATGGGTAGCTCTCCGAAAGTCAGCGTTACTGTTTGACTTACATGTTCCATGCGATTGCTCCCTGATTGCAACTAATTGCGGCTTTTAATCTCTTTAAGGACCCCGAATTACGAATGTTTTTTTTCAGCAGTTTCCTGTCTGATACCTGCTGTAGGCTGTGACAGCAGAACAGAACAAACTGCACGGCGCTGCGGCTGCTAGAGGAACCTTGAACCATGAGATCAAAATAAAATAAGCCCTATCTTTAAACGGCACATCCCTTCCCCCGTGCTGCACGACCCGTTTCTTTGGCTGGGTGCGCTCCGAGCCGGGCCTGCGAGGAGCCGGCGGAGGTCCAGCATCTCCCGGCCGAGCCGCAGAGACCCGGGGCCAGGGGCGCCCCGCGGGACCCGTGCCGGCCGCCCTTCCCCGGCAAGGGCCTCCCGAGCTCCTCCATCCTTTCCATTCCCTCTCTTTCGCTGAAGGTCAGAAGAATTTAAACTTCCTGACGCCGACGGGACGGGAGGGGTACCCGCAGGCGGAGCGGGGTGGGAGCCGGGGGAGGCAGGCGCGGCTGCCCCCGCTCCGCCCGGCCCGGCCCGGCCCGGCCGGCTCTTGTCTCGGCGGGGAGGAGCCAGCCCGGGGCAGGCTGTAGCAGCAAGGGCTGGCCGGCTGCCAGGAAGTGTAAAATCCTGGCCGGTGGGTGGCAAATTTCGCCAGATCCCGGCGCGGAGGCAGCGCGTCCGTCCGTCCGTCCGTCCGTGCGTGCGAGCGGCGGGCGCGGGGAGCGGGAGCCCGGCCCGGGGTGAGTGCGAGCCGCGACCTCGGGCGCCCGCCCCGCTCGGCCGGGGGCTCGGGCGGCCGCCCTGCCCGGGGGCAGCGGGGCCGGCGGCGATGCCGCTGGCGGCGCGGAGGGGATGTTTACCGGGGGGCGGCTGCGGAAGGGAGCGGGCTGGGCCGGCTCCCCGCGCTGCCTCTGGAGCGCAGCGCAGGCAGGAGACCCGGGTAAGTTCTCCATTTAAAAATATTAAAAATAGACCCTCCGGCTCCATAGCTCTGCCGAGTGAGTCATTTCCAAACCAAATGTCTCAGTCTAACCCTTCCCCCCAGGAGACGCAATAATTCTGAAACCAGGCGTGGAGGGAAAGAGATTCTTCTCCCGTCTTTCTCTAAATAACTTGAACTAGCACGTAGAGGAGACAAAAGCCGTAAGAGTAGCTGGCCACCTGTTTAAAAAAGTGAAGGGTAGCCCCATCCCTTTCTCTCCTCCCTTGTACCTCTGCCATACTGATGCCGCCCATCGTTCCCCAACGTGCACTCGGAGCCTCTCTGCCCTAGGAATATTTACAGTGCTTTCCAGTTTCGTGGGCATAATCTACTTTCCAGTTCCTTCCACTTCCAAACACATTTAGTGCCATTGTCTTGTCCATGGGACATCAGCCACTGCCACACGTCATTCCAGCAGTGACCCCCGTCAGTGCAGCTCCTGGCTGGCTGTGCTGAAAAGAGTAGTCCAAAGCACAGCTATTTTTTTCCGCCTTTTCCAGTCATATGATGATTTGTTCATGTAAGTGAGCTGTCTTGACTAGAGGGATATTTTGTTTGTCAAAAACAAGTGCTGGGTGTATTTATAGGCAATGCTGCAATTTTGTGGTGTGAAAGAGCTCGGTTATGCAGAACTCGTTGGTACCTGGATCAGCATGCAAGACCTGTTTACATCTCGCGTGTAGCGCTGTATGTGCGTGCATATTTAATGTATATACCCATAGATCATATTTCTTGGGGAGGCAGCGTGCACAAAACACAGGACCTGATATGCAGGGTACATTTTTTTTTCTCAAACAGATGCCACAGTCCAGCTGTGCAGTAGCCCCTAACAACATAGCTCTAAATTAGTGGAGACAAGACACTGTGGTCTACTAATGAACTGACTGTCCTGAAAACCCCCTAGCTGCAAGTAAAATCCTATCCTCTTACCTCTGTGAAGAACTTTGTTAGCATTTTGACAACAAAGAAATGACCTATAGTTGAAAATCTGTGCAGTAAGTTATGCCAGCTATTTTACAGCCGTACAAGGATGTTAGGTTTGAGGATATGATCTGTGGTAGCACCCAAAACTTAATGGCATGTCTGTGTAGGTAAGTGGAGAATTGAGATGTAAAAGCACTTGCATTCTTTTTTTGCTGCTTAGATTCAACTTCTCCTATTAAAGCCATTTGTACTTTTTACAGCCAAGAGAGATCATTGTGATTGATAACCTGTCACAGACGGTGAAGAGTGCTAAGAGATTTCTGCAGAAGGCATGCAACTTTTCTTTCAGTTGTAACATAGAAGAGATTCATGAACTTAGGGGTGCTACCAAAGTACTGAACTAAAGAAAGAAAAGATTATTCTCTTGTGTTTTAAAACACAAGAAAAAGTAGACTTCAGGTCCCAAGTAAATGCAAATCTCACAGTAATCTAGGACAAGGTACGCTCTTGATGTACAGTTCATAGACAATGAATGGTCTCCTTGCTAAGATACAACATCTGAGGGAGCAAAGTTCTTGGGCTTGGGTCAAAAAACATCTGCATTTTGATGAAGCTAGGAAGAAACTTTTCCAGAGGTGGGCTATTCTTGGTTGTCTATGATGGGGGTGTCCTGAATCTCTGGCTGAAGTAGCTGTCAGGTCAGGTACGGAGTGTTGCGTGGGGTTCTGCACGGATGGCACTGGCAAGTTGGCAGTGACACGGGTGGGCAGGGAAGTACAAGTGCACTCAAGCCCTTATGGGAGTCTTTTTTGATATGGCAGCTTAATAGTAGTATTTCCTTCTGGCAGTTTCACAGCACAGTTAAGGTGACAGTTTCGCATTTGTCTTCCGCCCTCAAGATGAAATTCTTTATAATTATTTTTATGCAGTGTGTTTATGGGTGTCTGATATCACCTGAAACTCTGATAAGACTTTCAACGTTCGCTTTCAAAGTTCAGCTGGAACACAGGTAGTGTTTACTGAGTCCTTACTCCCTTTTGAAGGAATTCCAATTCCTTACATTTCCAGCAACCAAAGACAGAATAGGTGAGATATTTAACCTTTTCTTTGATGTAGCTTCCGTTCTTAAGGAAAGAGTGAAGGAATGGGGCTTGCATGTATCAGCAAGGATTTAAAAGTAGCAGACACATAAGTACTAGGATTTTATCCTTTCTGTAACTCATATACAGTGAGTTCAGTTTTCATGTGACTTTTTTAGGTGCCTGTAGTATTTGTGGATTTTTTTGCCCACAATGTATGGCCTTTTGTACTCATTGTTTCTGCTGATGTGAATTCAAGCATAAATATACAGTGACTAAATACGTGCTGTGTTCCAGGGCCTATTCAGTAAGGCATAGCAACCTGTTTTTACTCCACAAGATGAGTTTAAGTGCAACTCAAAGGATGGGCTGAGGATTTTAGCAAAACCCCAGTTACACTAGAGCTGGCTGAGGATGGGCCGTGATGTATAAGCAGGTGCTTAACTACCATGTTCTGTAGCCCCAGGGTTGAAAATGTGGGGCATGCTCAGGTTTTTAATAGCAACAACAGGAATGTGCAAACAAAAACCAAACAAAAATGAAAAAGAATGAAGTGCAAGGAAGCACGAAGATAATAGATTGTCATTCTAGTTGCAGTAGAGACAGTTCTTAAATAATTTTGGTCGCTGACTTACTGTTTGATTTTGATAAAGTGTATCTTGCATATGATTAACATTCCTAGAAAATTAAATGTGTCATTACATTTAGACTGATAATGACCTTCTTGCTTCTGAAATTGCATTTTTCTTTCACTCCATGCTTCTGCCTGGCATACCTAGTTCCTTGGATTAGAAGATCATCTAGTTCCAACCCCCATGCATGGGCAAGGACACCTTCCACTAGACCAGGTTGCTCAGAGCCCCATGCAACCTGGCCTTGAACAATACCAGCTTCTCTAGGCAACCTGTTCAGTGTTTCATCACCCTCACAGTACAAAGTTTCTTCCTAATGTCTAATCCAAACCCAAATTTTCTTCAAAGCTGTTCCACCTTCACCTATCACCGCATGGCCTTGAACACAGTTCCTCTCCAGCTCTCTTGTAAGGCCCCCTTTAAGTACTGGAAGGTGCTCTAAGGTCTCCCTGGCGCCTTCTCTTCCTCAGGCTGAACACCCCCAGCTCTCTCACCCTGTTCATATAGGAGTGGTACTCCACTCCTCTGATCATCTTCATGGCCCTCCTCTGAACTCCTTCCAACAGGTCCACATCCTTATTGTGTTGGGGGCTCCAGAGTTGGATGCAGCCCTCCAGGTGGGGTCTCAGGAGAACAGAGTAGAGGGGGAGAAACACCCCTTTTAACCTGCTGGCCATGCTGCTTTGGATGCAGCCCAGGATATGGTTGTCTTTCTGGGCTGCAGCTGCACGTTGCTGGGTCATGTCAAGCTTCTCATTCTTCAACACCCCCAAGCCCTTCTCTTCAGGGCCGCTCTCAATGCATTCTTGGCCCAGCCTGTATTTGTACTTGGAATTGCTTTGACCCAGGTGCAGAAGCATGAACTTGGCCCTGTTCAACTTCATGTTCAGGCCCTCAAACTTGTCAGGGTTCCGCTGGATGGCATCCCTTCCCTCCAGTGTGTCGACTGCACCACACAGCTTGGTGTCATCAGCAAACTTGCTCAGGGTGTTCTCAGTGCCACTGTCCTTGTCACTGACAAAGGTGTTAAATGGTGCCTGTCCCACAACTGACTGTTGCTTTTCACTTGGATAAGGAGCCATCGGCTGCAATTCCTTGAGTGTGACCACCTTAAAAAAAGCATCCTGTGGCTTTTCTGTTCCTCTCTTGTGAATTCCCTTAGGAATTTGTTTGTGAATTTCACCACATTTGACCAAGGAAGGAATGGTCTAAAAGGTCAAATGGTCTAAATGGTCAAAGTTTCTCTGAGATTTGTGAAAATATTTTTAGAGCCCATGCTGACGGAATGAAGGCTCTTTGTGGGTGTTATCACTTCCCACATGGGTGAAATTCAGAGGGGAGAGCAATGCTAAGTTAGTTTCTGGGTTTGAAAACATATTTGTCAATTCAGTCCAAAGGCCTTTTCTACAGAAAGAGTTTGATAGCTTACTCATACTTGTGTCATTCAAGTGGTACATTCCTGGGCTGTTTTTCTTCAGTAGGGGTGCATTTACTAGGGCATCTATTAAATGTGGGAATACTGCCAGTGGAAGGAAACAACGTGTATATCATCTTCCTTGTTTTCATGTGTGTTCCCATTTAGCTCTATTTCTTAAAAATCACCTGGTAATCAAATGAGTTTAAGACTGGTAGGTCTGGGAACAACATGAGCTACTGAACTGGGGGCCTGAGATCCTTGGAGTACTGCTTTGCTATTAAATCAGCTGTGTTTTTTGGCATGTAACAGCTTGAGTAAAGCCTTGCTATAGAATTGGGGACGAAGCAGTGATGATTTTACATCTGCTATGTCTTGGTGGGTGAAACTCAAAAGAGAGATGCAGATAGGTTTGGAGCTTAAAAGAATTTGTGCTAGCTGCTGTGGATTAGGATAGCAGTGCAGTGATCCATTTTGAAAGGATGGTTGCTCCAGCTGTTATGGATGCAACTTTATGGAATGCCTAAAATACCCAAAAGCTTTCAGTTAATCAGAAAATAGTGATAGATCTCCTCTTTCCCCTTTCTTATCCATTCCTTCTCTCTGTTGGATTGGTTTCTTATTGTACCAAAGAGGTTAAGTGTATTTTTTCATTCTCAAACTGCTCCATCAGTTTTATTTTTCTGAGCCTCTGCTACATTTTTGCTTCTTGCCTTTCACAGCTGGGTTTTTGGTGTGGTAATTGCTTATTAGGGGAATGCAATTTACTTCAACCAGATTAAATCACCTGTTAGTGCATCTAATTCAAATTTGTCTCTACCTTCATTCTGGTCAGCTAAGTGATTCTAATGAGCTGTTCTCCTCTTATTCTCACCCAAGCCTGTCAGAGTGTTTTGCGAACATATCGTGCCTTTTAATATCCATAAAAATTTTCTCCATTTTTTGAATGATATGAGTCCTAGGAATTAAAAATGTGTTTGAAATAACACAGAACATCTATGACAGAAAACAAAATAACTTTATTGTCTTAGATGCTACTCCTATATAACAAGGTATTTGTTTTTCTGTGTGTTCTTTGCTATGACCGGATCTCTTTAGTTCACACTGAACTGGCTTGCTCTGTGTTATTACTGATTTCTTACATTTTTTAATGAGTAGTTGTACTATTGTGTATATAGATGAGAAGTAGCAGTCTTGCTTTGAACTGGCTGTAAACTCCAAAGGGGTTGCAGGGGTCTCTCAGTTACAGAGAGGGTTCTCAGACCATGGTGGGATATACACAAGGGTTTTTTTCCCTCCTCATATATTTCCTCTCACTCTTAAGCAGAGTTCCACTTTGAGTTTCAGGTTTGATTTAACCTCAGAAACTCAGAGCATGACTGAGTGGATACCACTGAATTTCTTTATAAATGGTTCTGTTATCAAAGCCAAGTTAGATCTGTGAAGTTATTTGAGATGTATTGTGAATAAAGGCATGGTGTGGGTCAAATTTGAAGAGGGAATATGAAAAGATGGGGAAGGAAAACAGGGGTGCTGTTGTCTCTATTGTGGAGATGGGTGTGTACTAGGAAGATAAGGAAGGTGAGATCTTGTTTTGGGTAGCCAGTGTTTTGTGGCAGTAAAATTGTGATTATATCATTGCATACCTGAGTGTGAAGACTTTGTATCAAGAGGGCTGTTTTCTCCTAATCTATTGATGTCACTTTGATAACATATTTAAGATTAATAGTTAAAATACATCGACTTTAATCACAGATATGTGAGGCCAGTAGGATACCTCAGGGCTATTTATGGGACATCAAATTGCTGCCTTTGTGGTGGTGAAGCCAGGAAAAAAAAGAAAGGACACCATTTGGGTATTGAATCAGCTTAGGAAGGGAGAGGTAAGGAGAGGTAGATCAGATTCATCCTTTTCTCTCCAACTCTGTTGAATAATTTGAGAGCTTCATTAAAGCAGCTTAGAGGGATATTTTTGTTTGATGAATAGGATCCTGGCTTGCAAGGTTGAAGACCAGGCTAAGTCACTTCACTGGCTTAGCAACTTTTATTTCCTCAGCCAGAAAATTGAGCTAATTATTTTTACTCTTATTAGTATGCCTCCAAGAGCTCTTGATGAAAGGAGTGATTTGCAGGACTGAGTGGCCCATCTGCCTGGGGCTGAGCCTCCCTGGGATCCCTCAGGGCTTTCCCATGGTGCAGGGAGGGGAGGGCAGGCTGCAGATGTGGGGCAGGCAGTCAGGCAACCCTGGCAGCAGCTGGCACTGCACAGGCTGGGGCCAGCCAGGAGCTGGCAGGAGGTGTGTGATGGGGTTGCAGGTAGTGTGCTTTGGCTGGCTGAAGTCCTGCATTTCCCAGCTGGCACGAACCTGCACAGAGAGCTTGAGGAATCACCTTGTGTTCCTCTATGGGACAGCATCTAGAGCACAGCACCTCGTTTGGCTGTGCCCAGTGGGAGCGGAGCATTGTCCTGCTTCCACCTGGATCCTGCCCTCGTGCTGAGGAGTAGGGGCATGGCCCCTGAGCCTGCCTGTGGCCTGTGATCTCCCATTATAGCCTCACTACAGTTCGTCCTTGCAAAACTTCAGAGCTGATTTTGGGGATTTCAGAAATAGGTGCCATTAATTTATGGGTGGAAGAAGCTGTCTTTTAAAGTTTGCGACTTGAATCAATCCTATTGACAAGACCAAAACAGCTGAAGGCTGGTCTTGCACTCTTCCACTTACCTTCCTGAACTGGGAATGTCTCTTAGCATGGGCTGTGCTCCTGGTGCTAGCGTGAGCACGCCTGAAGATGCACTTTTCCTCATGTGAGGAGCTGCTCACAAGACAAAGTGTCACCGCTTTTCCATGCTGCTTCAGAACTTGATTCAAACCATATTAAGATCAATATTTAATTAGATGCCTATTCTTTTTATGGGCTGTGGATTAAGCACTAAAGTTTCCATGGGTCAGAGCTAAAGGTGTGAAGGCATGAAGGGATGAAGGTGTAGGAAGGACTATGCCTTGAGACTGGACCCTAGACTGTTCCAACATTTTTGACACTCTTGCTTTCAATAGCTTCTGAGATATATCTAAGACACAGCTTCTGATCATTGTTGACCAGAAATAACCTCTGTTAGTTATTGGATGAATCTCAGTTTGATCATCTTCTCTCCTGAAAAGTAGGAGAGATGAAGATCAAATCTTAATTCTAAGAAACTGAGCAGTTGGGAGCTATGAGAGAAACTGAATGTGCTATTAATTTAGCAGTGGCAAATACTGTCCATGTTAGAATATAAATTAAAATAAAGCCATGGGCATGTGCAGTTGTGATGACCTAGAGGACTCCAGGTTACAGGCTGTGGGTTGCTTTTCTATTTCTCAGTGTGGCTGCTTAGCAAGTGAATGAGGGATTTTTTCAGAAATAGTGTCTTCAGATCTTGTCAGTTGAACTCGTATCAAGGATTTTGCCAATCACATACTTTGTTAAAGATTTATTGGGCTGGAAGGAGAATCAGCTAACAAGAATCTGGTTAGTTCTTTTCATGCTTTTTGTGTCTGAGGCAGGATGGAACCGCTCATTAAGCATTGTAGGCTTAGTACAGGGGGGTATTTTTCTAAAGATTATGTTTCTTCTACACTCAGAATGAATACAAAATATTTATGTGCGTGTTGCAGTGTATTTCTTGATCATAGGTCACCAATGTCACGATTGCACAAAGCATATAAAAGAGAAATATAAGCAAGTGTGGATTTTTCTTCATGAAGGGGCTATTTTTAAGACTAAAAATAATTAAATGGCAAAACATCAGTTATAGCAGGATAACCCATCATTCTCTATTGCTCTGTTTCATTCTCCACTATTTCTTTCTCTCCCTTGCCACCTGTTTTAAAGTTACTTTTGGACTTGTGGCTTTTTGGTGTGAATTTGTTGTGAAGTAATGTTGCTGAAAGTTTTCTTCTAAGAAGCAGAAACAGTTATAGATTTTTCTGCCATGTCACTTCCGTTAGCAGCTGTTGCTCTGAGTTTTGCAGAGAAGACATCAGAGGAATTTTGAAAGGTCTGTTCTGTTAAATCTCAGTTACCATGGGTCTTTTGTTTGTTTGGCCCAATATTATAATGAAGATTCATAATTTGGAGGAATTGCTGCCAATTTTTAATTTGGGTTATTCTTTCTTTCGTAGAGAGAGATTGAAGTAGGGGTAGCACCTGATCTTGCTTTTCCTCCAGACAGTCAGATGTGTTATGATCTCTTGGGAGGGAAAGGTCTGTTCATGAAATAATTTTATAATAATTTCTCTGTTGTTTTTCATGGCTAACAGAAAACAAATAATAAAAATTTCTGAGCTTCATGACTGCAATGTTTTTATTAGTGTCTGTGTCTGTGTGTGTTGGAAAGGATTTGTCTTGATGCTTGATTCTTTTCTTTAAAGATTCAGATTACTTCTAAAAGTTTACTCAGATGTGATGAATTACAAGTGGATGAAATTACATTGTTGTCAGATTGACTCATCGTCCTGCTGTGCTGCCTCATTTGGGAGCACTGACTTTCATCTCTGCAGAGCTAGCTCCCTTGAAGACCTGAGTTTTACACAGATGCCATGTCTGCCTTGCTAGAGGTCTAGAGGGTTTTGGTAGCTGGACTTTGAGATGATAATCAAGGATAAGGAAAACAAAAGGACCAGGGGCTAAGACATCTGGAGGGGAAGGAAAAGCAATTCCTATCTCTCTGGTTTAGTCGTGACAAGTGTCTTCCCAAAAGTGACATGCAGGATCACTAAGGAAGATGAGGAGAGTGGGAAATGTTTTAGGATCTATCAGCTGGCAAACAGTTTGAAATCCCCTGTTGCCATGTAAAGCATTATCCCAACAGCTGGAGCACGTGGCAGTGAAAGATTATCTGTGTGGCCGTATGTCTTATGCAGTCACTGCACCTCAGTCTCTGAGCCTTAATGTCTTTTATAATTGATGGAGAGAATGTTGCTTGGTGCCCGGAACATGCTGCATCACGGTGTCTCCCATCCTTCTATGTAAAAGGGTTTGAAAAGTCATTGCTTCTCTGTAAAGCTTTTTCTAGTTCTGTGGTTGCTAATAAGATTGTGATTATTGGAAGTAAGTTTTATTTTGTAGCCTTCTAAACCCCTTTAATCCTAGCAAAAAGAAACTGCAGATGTGAAGGAGTTTAAACTGAAAGCCTCTAGGAGAACAGTGTCTGTTTCTGAGCATTTCTGCATAATTCTGTGAGAGTTTTCACAGCAAAATGAAAAGGAAAATTGTTCCTTGCTCAGCATTTTGCTAAATGCTCTTCATTCCCAATAGCTCAAATAGCCTGAATACCACGAGGGCTTCTTACTAACCTATAACTATGTTAATGCCTTTCTTGCCACAGGGGTAGTCTCTTCCAGTAAAAAGCCAAAAAATTGCACAGTGCAGAATGCACACCACAGATACTGCCAACAAACTGCTGCTGCAACGTCCCTGTGAAAATGAAGCATTATTTACAAGGCTGCTTTGCTTTGGGGAAAACTTTCAGTGGAAGCTAGTTGCTGTGAAAGGAAAATCTGGTGTGATGGAAGTGTTTGATTGGGTTCAGGTGCTTTGTTGTACCTTCAGGTACGTGCACAGGATCTGCAGAGTACATGTAATAAAAGTCAGATTTCTAGTAAACTCTATTAGTTTGAGCTTTATGGAGCTCTGAAAATAGTTTAAATGGGCTGTGGGCATGGGGAGAGGATGGTCTTTCTCACAGACTGGCATTTCCAGTTCTGATAACATGAAGGTCAGTTGTGTTTGGATACCATTTAGGGTTAGTCTGCCTCCAGAGAAACAGGTTGGTGTGCCTGCCATTGAATAGCTACTGGGTTTAGATAAGATAGGAGAGGTTTGTGTCTTTGAGTCCTGAAGAAATAAAAATAAGACTCTGAATCAGGTCCTAAAGCTGAAGATCTTGCCTTAAATTCCTAATGAGATTCTAAAATAAGGTTGACTTGACAGTAACACGGCATTGCAGGGTGGATTGGGGGAGGAAGAGGGATATCTTATCTGCTCTTTGCAGGCAAGAGCTTGTTTTTATCTGACCTGGAGACTTTTAAAAGAGATTAAGGAAAACAACATGTATGTTTCAGTGAGTTTAAGCACATACCCTAGGTAAGAAGTGTTCAGGAAATTCATCATGGGGCCCAGTGTAATGCCACAGTTCTGCTGTGTGGAATCAGTGTTGTAAATCCATGGCCCAAGCTCAGAAGAGACCTTCCTGATCATGTGTTTTACTGCTTGCACAGAACAGGCCAAAGAATTTCCTACCCATACTTAAATTTATAGATATTAAGGCACAGAGGTTGTTATATTAAAGTACATTTCTGAATTTAAGCTTTCCCCTTTCAGCTTAATATAGTTCAAATGAATATAAATGCATCCTATAAAATGATTTCATTGTTGGGGACAAAGGTGCTTGCATGCATTTGTGGCGCCTGGAAAGTGGTAAGACGAGGCTTGTGGGCTAGCACATCTTAACCACTACCTTCCAACCCCGTTAAATGCCTACTAGAAATAAGGCTTATATTGATTTTATACCTCTGAAAGTGAAAGGTGTCTCTGCCCATGGCGGGGGGGGGTTGGAACCAGATGGTCTCTGAGGTCCCTTCCAACCCAAACCGTTCTGTGCTTCTGTGTGTAAAGATTGTTAAGTGAGAAGTTTTGCAGTACTGCTGGGAGGAGTGAGCTGTCACTCATTCAGCTGCTCATGCTGTCAGTTTTGGAGCTTGTAGACAAACATTGGCACGAGCTCTTGTTTTGCAACAGAAACAGCCGCTATGCTTCGGCTTTGCCTCGCGGCCACCCTTTGGTCTGCTCTGAAAAGAACCTGCCTCAGCTCTCCAAGGTGCTGTAGCTTTTTCCTCTGGTGATTTCTGATGTGGTTACAGTTGTCAATAGAGAAATTGCTGGCAGATTGAAAATGTGTGGGCAACGTCAGTTGAACTGTTGCTGCAAAATGCACGCAACAAGGTCCTGCTGATTTGGTTGTACTAGTTTACGTTTAGTCTTTCTGTCTAAAAGTTACAACTTTGTTTTTATTTTAATTGTAACAGAGCAGCTAAAGAATCAACAGATTGTTGCCCTTTCAAGCAGCAACAGTTAAGGCTAAGCTTATGTCACAAAAGACTGACTGGGCTTTGTCATCTCTGAAGACAGCCAGAAGTTATTTAAAGACAGGAAAAAGTTGCACTTGTAGCCATGTTCCAGTTCCACAGAGATCTCTGCAAACTGCATTTACCTTGTGAAGGTATAACAACCGTATTTATTTCTTGAATAGCACCAAGAATGATACTACTGTGTGTTTCAGTGCCTAAAAAATGAAGTGTTTTCCCTGTGTTTTCTCCATTAGCTTCCTTGTTGGCAGGGCATGTGATGTCCACAGCACAGCAAGGGCCTTGCAAAGGCTTCATGGTGGTTGATCAGAATCTGCCAAGGCCCTGCAGAACTGGGGTGGCAAAGTGAGCTCAGTGTGAAATGGGGCTGGCCAGGTGGGAAGAAAACTGTTTTCTTACATGTAAGAGTTATAGTTTGGGCAGTGGAAGGAGTTTCCTGGAGCTGAGCACCAGTCAAATCAGTGCAGATACATAGCATTTTTTTGTCTGACCATCTCTCTTTTCACCTCGTGCTGAAGATGTAGTGGAAAAGAGATTTTGCGTTACATCTTTCAGATGAAGATCAGTTACACAACTTTTTTGTTTGTTTCTTTTGCCCTCTGCTCTCCTGTCTCCCACATTCTCCAAACTGCCAACTACATCTACTGCTTGTATTCATCTGAAGTGGGAGGATTTCAAAGCACAGAAGCTTTGCCAAAGTTTTTTTGTGGCTTTTATTCGAGCTCACTTCTTCTATTTCTGTGGTTTACTTGGGGCTACATAGTCATCTACATGGAGATGATGATCAGAGTGGAAAATACGGGCGTTTCGTAATTGGCCTAGCAATTACTTCTTGTGCTGTAGAAAAACCAGAAACATAAAAGTCCTGCTTATGCTCAAAATATCTGGATGTCAGAACGTTTTTGCAGAAGCCCCTTATTATATCCTTTTTGTAGTGAACTGATAACAAGTGGGTTTATTCCCTTGCACAACACTTCTCAAAAAAAGCACTTTGTCTGTTAATTTTTTTTCCATTATTCATTTTTTGTACCTCTCTAGTGGAATAGTTTTCTCTTCTCCAGTTACTACTATTTCATATACAGTCTGAATGGCTAACTGTATTTAAAGGTATTTGTAAAGTACCTCTGGCAGAAGAGTTGAGGCATCTTTGTTCTTGCATCTCTGCTAGTTGAAGTCAAAGAGAGACCATGCTTGCATTTCTGACTGGCTCTATTGGATCACTGTTTAAGGGGCAAGATGGGAAATGGGGCTGTTGAAGAACTCTGGAATTCCAGAGTCTTCCCAAGGCTGCTGTTAACGGCACAGGATATTTTCATCCCTCCCTTCTCTGCCTTACTCTTTTCCTTTCTCTTTGCATTGCAGGACTGCTTCACTTCCTTCATCATCATGCAGCACATGTCACAACCCAGCACGGTGGGGAACTGCTAGTCCAGGGCTGACTCCTTGTTTTTGACTGAGTCCTTGGGCTTGAAGACTCATTGACGTTGCTGAGATTGACACTTGAACCTTCAAGAGAAGAGCCTTTCTGATGGTCCTGCTCCGCTCCACCTGACCCTATGAAAGGAGGGTTCACCATAGCTCCGTCCTTTGTGCTCCAGTTCCACAAGATGGGCTCGTTCAGAAGGCCGCGGCCTCGCTTCATGAGCTCCCCTGTCCTCAGTGATCTGCCTCGGTTCCAGGCAGCCCGGCAGGCCATGCAGCTCAGCTCCAACTCTGCCTGGAACAGGTGAGCAGGACCCACCTGGGCTAAGCTCTTGCCCTGCAGCGGCTCCTCAGTGAGGGTCACGTGCATCTTACACTTGCGCTTCACACCATTTATGACTAAGCTTGTCTGTTTATAAGCATGCATGAATGTTTGGCATGCCCAAGCTTTGCTGGCATTGAAAGCATCTGTGGAGTTGAAAAACTTAGACCTAGTAGTGTTCAGTTGGTTTTGGCCAACGTTGTTTAGTTGTACTGTCTTGAAGTAAAGCAGAGCTGCTTTTTGTTAACAGTTGTATCTTTTAAGTACCATTTAGGAAAACACATTCCTAGTACTGTAATAAATGCTGGTTTATTAATTCACAAAGGCATTTATTTGAATATTATGAAGCTTTTATCACAGTCGAGTTCCTCTGACAGCTACTAAGCTTGTGGCTTCTACCAGCATTTCCTATTGACAGCTAAATCCTGTCTGCTGTGCATGTCATGCAGTAGTGGCAACTGGAAAAACAATGTGAAAGGTGAAGAGTGAGATGTCCTATGTCTTGATCTGATCTAATGGTCTGCAGCTACCAGAAGTGGGTGTTCCCACCTTCCCTTCTGCCACCTGGCACCAGCTTTGTGCTCTGCAGACTGTTCTTGCTTGCTGACCTAGCTGAGTTTACCAATGTCACACAAAGGCAGCCTGGCAAAACCACTGCAGTTTTGTGCCATGATGGTGACCTGAGGTCTGTGAAGCATGCAGGTGCCATAACTGGCCCACAGAAGGGAATGTCTGTTAAGGGAATTACATGTCCTCTTGTCAGCCACGGCTTTAGACCTGCTAAACCTTCTTGTCTGCTGTCACCTTATGATCTCCTCTGTGCTGGTGAGAGAATTAGAAGATACTCCAACAGCATCTTACAAGCATTAACAGGGCTTAGACTCTGATGTGACTGAGGTGATGCTGGCTGCATAACATCTTCCAGCACAGCCAGGGTCTTGCCAGATGCTGCAGAGTGGGTGGTTCCTGCTAGGATCACTGGATAATGCAGTGTGATGTGTTTGGCAGATATTACCAAAAATCTATGTCTCCTCATAGCAACTAGCCTCCAGCACACAGCAAAGATCCCCCAAACAGTTGTGTTCAAGATACATCTGGCACGAGCAGTGTCTCTGTGACAACTTCCCCTTGCTTACCCTAGGCAGAACTTGAGGTTGGTTCTGCTCTGTCTCCCAGGAGAGACACAGGTAATTCAGAGTAACGATTTCAAGGTGAGAAAAAGTAAGTATTTAAGGGTGATTAACTTCACCTGGTTATAACCTCTCTGCTTTTGGTGTCTAGTTCATGTTGTGCTCTGTGGTAAATCACACTGTTATTCATGGGTGTTGTCCTGTCTGATTTCTTTTTTTGGCAGTGTTCAAACAGCAGTGATAAATGTGTTCAAAGGGGGAGGCTTGCAGAACAATGAGCTTTACACCCTCAATGAACATATCAGGTAGGTCGCTGAAATGCATGAAAATGGATTTTTGCTGCTGCTTGTTTGGTGTTTGCTGGGATCTGTTCCCTTCAGAACTACAGTTAGAAGATACTGGTGGGGGGAGAAGGGATGAAAGCAAACCTAAGCACAGCTTTGGGGTTTCTGGCTAACTTAGTTCTTTCTTGCTATTGAGTGACATGAATGGCATGGGGTATTTGGATAATTTTTCTCCAACATGTGTGGATGTACAGCTTTGATAAGGACAGGTTGTGTATTGACTTGGATTGTAAGGCTTTTGTTCCTTCCTAGGAACTATGCCTTACACATAATAATATTGGCATCTCTTTTCTAAAACCAAACTTCTCAGAACTGTGGAGTGTTTAAAGCAAACCACAGCATTTCATTTAAAAGCTTAATCTTCACATGGTAATTGCAGAGCAAAACCTGAAAATATGAACCATAAAGATAAAAAAACTAAAAGCCTAGCTAACACTTTTTGTCACTGATGCCAGTGATGGTTAAGAGTCTCATTTTCTTTTAAAAGTAGGTTTCATGATTATCTGTGGTTTCATTCTGATTAGTTGGAAAGTTTGATTAGCAACAGATAGGACTGTAGAGTAGATAAAGAACTATTTATTCTTGCCTTGATTCCAAGTGCTGCTGAGAGGAGTATTGTCAGGGCTTATGGATGTAGGTTCTTTCTTTTTACCACTGCATCCATATTAAATTGTCAAGAGTGCTGTCATACGTGTCTCCACTTCTTCTTTTATATGCCCTCCCCTCATCGCTATTGCATTTTTTCGAGCTCCAAAATTCAGATGGCAATTTGAGCTAAGTATTTACTAAACAGCAGTCTAAACTACCCCTTTGCCTACTTTCAAAATAGATGCAGCTATCAGGGCAGGAGACTCTGTCCAATTTGGTTCAGTCCCAAACCAGAAAAGTTTAATATAATTCCTTTTGAAAGTTGAGCAAGGGCGGCAGCATCTTGTGCTTTAATGATATTTTAGTGTGTTCAGGTCAGAAGTCTTCAAGTTAGGTTTTAGTACTTGGAGCAGTCTTAATTCTCCATGGGATGAGTATTTGTGGACATGAAAATAAACACAGATGTGATAAGGCTTGGGAAATACCTAAAGCCCCAGCTTGTTAGCAGACTTGGGGAGTGGCTTTGGGCTTTGTGACTCGCCTGCCTGGCTGTTGCCTGTGGCTGCATCCTGCTTTTCCCCTGCAGTGCAAGTAGGTGCTCCTTCCCACCTTCCCAGGAAGGCAGTACACTGGGCAGAACTGCTGTGGGGTCTGGGCTTGGCCCCAGTGGCTGGACCATGCTCTCTTCATGCTGGTTGCTGAAGAGAATGCAGACTGTCGAGAACCAGGTGAAGAACAGGAAATTCTTTATGAACTGTGTATGCTTTGAGAGCAGTGCTGATGGTAGGAGGGGAAATGTCCTCTTCCACAGACATGCGCTGCCAGGCTGTACTTGGAAACACTCACCTTGAATTACATGATTAATGTTCCTGCAGGTGCCCTGAGCATTGGTTACATCTCCAAATGTCACTCTTTAAATAGACTATTTCACATCCAAGCAGCTCATTAATGCCCATCTAAGGAGCAAAGGACAGGCCTCTGCATGTGTGTCTGTGTGAACACCTGCAGCCTCACACCTGTGGTTCTTGATGAAGCTCCCAGCACAGGGTGAGCTCTGTGCACAGGGTGAATCTCTGGCTCGACACTGGAAAAAAGCCAGACCTCTGAGACAGACAACTCTTGTGTGCCGTGAGGTCGAGCTGGTACCTTTTCCTTGCTCGTGTTCTCCCCTTGGCTTCTGGGCTGTAGCTTGCAAATGCAGTGAGAGACTCTCAGGTTCTGCACAATGCTTTGTCCTTTGGCACAGGGAAACAGGGGACAGTTTTAAGGGAGGATGGTAATGGCAGGACCAGGAGATGAGCAGGTGGTAACATTTTGCTCTGGATTGCTGCCACCAAGTTTTTATCTTGCTGTGATTTGATACCATCTCACTGCCTTTTTTTTTTTTTTTTAACTGCTCTGAAAGTCAGTTGTGCCAGTGAGAGGAAATTTAAGAAATGCCTTTGGGAGATGGAATTTCTGAAAGCGGGAGGTGACCTGCCCATGTTTAGGAGGAGACCTCTCCCTTGTTTTATTTTTAAGGTGCAAGCCTCTAGTTGCTGATCTTAACCTGCATGAAGCCAAATCCTTCTGGGCTTGTCAGTCAGCTGCTGGAGAGCCTGCTGGATTTGGATGAAGCCAATGGAAGACCTTCTGGCAAATGGGCCCCCAAAGACTTACCTGATTTATTGATCTCATAGAAATAGATGTGTGCTTTGATTTGGGTGGGTGAATATAAGCACTCTGAGAGAGAGTAAAGGCATGTTGGCATGCAAATAATGTAGAAGCACTGCAAAATGGCTACGCAGGAAGGGTGCTGTCAAATTTGACTTAGAGCACAGATTAGGTAAAGCAGTGTAGTTTGTTGGTAAAAACCCAGCCTAAGAACTGGATGGTCCCTGATTCATATGCTGTTTTCAAGCACTCTTGACTATAATTCACATTGGTAAAAAGCAAAACTCTTAGAACAGAAAAAAAAATTCCAATGGTTGGCACTGGAAAGTGTTGGGCAACCTTTAAATTTTAGGCAGAATTTACTGCTACAGAATTTCTCAGTCACTGAAAGCTTAAAGTGCAAATGCACTGAGCTTCATAAGTTGTTTTTTTAATGCTGCTTCTGATGTAAAACAATCCAGATTTTTATATAATTTTTTTAAAATACAAATATGTATTAGAATTCAAAACTTTCATCACAGCCTGATTTAAAAGCCAACGATTTTCATCAGAAATATTTCTTTAGAGTGGGTTTTGCCTGTATGTATTTAAAACACCTCTTGTTGAATTTCTTCCTTGGAAAATATGCCTTCTTTTTTTATTTTTTGAAGTGTCATAGTTAAAATGTGGCTGCAGCTTCTGCTTCATTTTTCCTCTCCTTGTCCTCATCTTATGCTTCCAAGAGAAAAGGAAGTACAACATTAGTGAGATATGCTATCTTCAGTGACATAAAAGGCATCTTTGTTTAAACAAAAAAGCAGAAAAATTTATGGATTTCAATCTAAGTAACTTTAAATTGTCTCCCCAGCTTTCTGTTCATTCAGGGGAGTAATTTTTTTTTTTTTTTTTTGCTTGTTCTAGGTGTATGGTTTATAATTAGAAGACTTTTGAGAAACTGTTTAATTCCTCTCTAATTTGAGAATAGCCTTTGTAAAATACATACGTAACTGTAAGAGAAATCTAACAGTGGCCAACATGACCTATTCCCATACATTCCTGTATCTTTGGTATGACTGGTAGTAAAGTGCAGATAGTCCTGTAAGAAATGACCAGCAGTGGCTGCTACTTCATGGCTCCATTCCTTCTGTCTACAGACGGCTGCTGAAGAGTGAACTTGGATCCTTCATCACAGATTACTTTCAGGTATTGCATGACTTGCTTGCTTTGTTTTGAGGTTTGCTTTCTTCACCTTTTTAGCCTAAAACAAAATTAGGATCCCTTTTTACATGTGCGTAGCCTCCCAAGTTTCATTTTTGTTTTGCTAAGGAGGATGATGGAGGTACTGGATTTTTTTAAGTGTGGGCCATATAGCCTTGGGAGGAATTATTTTTATTGATGTATGTGCAGAATTAAGGATAAGCTTCCTTTGTGCTTAAGAAAGGCTGCTAGTAGCCTGCCAAGATCAAGAAGGAATTTACTTGAAGTTTTTAAAGAAGATGGGATACCTTTTCTTTAGCATAAAGAGTTCAAAAGTAGGTTCTCTGCAACGGGGCCAACGAAGGGAAAGAGAGGCTGCCTGGAGGCAGGAGGGGGCAAAGAGAAGGAAGTTTCTATCAGCAGGAAATCAACCTGGGTGCAGCCTTTTAGTCCCACAAATACAAATGCAGCTTCTGTAAAAGGAAAATGTGAAGGATGAGGGAAGTGTTGAACAACAGATGTGACTAAGTGTTGCTGCCTTTTACTGATACTGTCCAGGTAGACAAGAGGTTCACATGTAACCACATGAAAGCATGCTGGATGATTTTTAGAAGGCACTGATGGCTTTCAGTGTTTTAATTTGTTCAGTATAGTCTTGGTTAAAAAAAAAAAAAAATAAATGAGGGCCTGCTGGAAACAAGAGGGTTTTCTTCCCTTTGAGTAAGAGAGAGAGAAAATTTCTGTACTTTCTGAAGTGGCTGATGCTGTTGTGTGTGTGCTGACAGCTTAAAGGAGGAAAAAGAAGACTAGTGTTGCTTCCTATCAGGTTATGTGATTTATTAGATTACATGACTTTAAAAAATCCCCCTGCTGTGACATCAAGTGAGAAGAAAACTCCTGCCCCAGGGGTAGTTGTTTCACTTCCTCAGACCCTCTCTGCACAAGTTGTTTACTGCAGAGGCAGCTGCTGGCGGCGCATGGCAGGATGTTTCCTAGACCCTGAGTGGGGTGGCAGCCACCAGCACTCATGTTTAATTTCTGGGGTATTTTTGCTCAGTGTCAAAAGGACTAACTTGGCATCTGTCAGACTGAGCCTGAGGTAAAACTCTTGGTGCAGGCAAGTTGTGAGACAAACTGTGAGATTAAGGCTATTGTCAGAAGTGAGATTTTTCCCTCTGTAAACTAAGATGCAGACATTTCTGATTCTAGACTAACAGCATATGGCCATGATAAAGTTACCACTCCCTCCTGAATGCCTTTCCTCAAAAATCCTAGGGCCATGGAGTGGGGAAAGACTGTTCTTGTGCCAAAGAAGGGCTGACAATGTTATTTCATTTGTCTGTGGGTTCTGTTTCACTGCTGATGCCAGCTGATTTATGGCAGTACTGCTTGCCACCAAGATGAGCAGAGTTGAATCAAGCTGCTGATTTGGCTGAAAAATAACCTTGAAAGAAAAAAAAGAGTTTCCAACTACTTCCTTTGACGTGTTGTGGTCATCACCTCTGACATGGGGGAGGTGCTGGGAGGGGGTCACCAGGATGCAGAGTGGAGTGGAAGTGCATCTGTTGGCAGTGACTTCCTCCGACATCTGCTAAAGCCCACTGAAAGCTGTCCCAAGAACCGTTTTCTGTCCTCTTGCATTGAAATGGACCCTGAAGAATCTGCTCTCTGTGTAGCCAGGCAGTTTTAAATATCCCAGCAGCAATTGGAGCAACTCACTGGATCATGTAATATTTAGATGTGGTAAACTGACTTGAATGTTTTCCATTTCTTATGCCATGGCACTTATAACTGGAGCCGCTAAGAGGAACTTTAAAATCACATTTGTTTTAAGAGTTCAGGATTTTACATTATGTAAATTTTATACGCTCACACATGCACATTTTTTTATAACCATTGAATATTTAAGACTAAAATGGAACAGAGCTTTTATAATGAGACAAAGCTACTTTTGTGATCAACTTAACTTGATTACTCACAAGTCCTTTTCATCAGCACTCATGCACATTAACAATTTTTAGCTCCTGAAATTGCTAAAGGAATGTTTAGGAAATGGCTGGAGTTTATGCGGTCTTTTTCTGCTACCAAGCCAACATTATACCAGAGTTAATGAGCCTGTTTTGTCTTTGAAAGAGAAATATAATTCCTGTAAGGGCTGCAGTGCAAACTCAGATATTTCGTTCTGAAGGGGAGCTGTGTTTATAAATCTGCTGCTTTAGCAATCCTACTGTATATACAGCCCATCTCCTTGGATGGAAGCCTGAGTGTAAATGCCAGATAGCTGGGACTTGTAGCATTTGCTGCAGATCTGCCTTAAAGCAGTGTTTCATGCTCCAGGTTTTTCAGTACTGACTTTGCCCACGAGCTGATTCTTGAATTTCCTGCTGCTGAAAAGGGGCACTTTGTACCTACCTCTCTGCTCAATAACCCTGCAGGGCACCATTTGCCCTCACTGCTGGGTTAGTTTGCTGGTGGTCAGCTGAACTGCAGTAGGTGGAAATCCTATGACCATGGAAGGAAGGTAAGAGGCTGGGATTTGGAGGAACACAGTATACTGGCAATTCGGACTTCTCTGGTGCAGCTGTGTGATTTTTCAGATAAGCTCCCTTCATTTTCCTGCTGTCTGACCCTCATGTTTGTGGAGAAAAATTTTTAAATATGAAACTAGCAAGTGTTGATAAATTGATGCATTATCTGCCTGATTCTGCAAACAGCCTGAAAGAACACCTGTGGAAGGGACGAACTGTGTCTTTTCACTCTGTGTGGGCTTGTTAATCTTGAAACTCATGGGGGGCAAAATGGAAATGCATTTATGTATATTAACTCCAAACTGTCTCCTCCCAATGCAGAGAGACCTGATCCCTTGTCAGGCACTGTAACCTCTCCCAGAACTGATAGGCTGCAAATGCAGAAAGTCAAATGCCCAGAGCTGCTGCCTGATGTCCACTCCCTGCACTGGCAGAGCTGGTAGGTGAGGAATGGCAAGTGGACGTGTTTCCTCATCTAATGCAATGAGATCTCTGATGTCTTAAAACCAGAAGCAAAGCTGTTACATAATTTCCAGCCTGCTGCAGTGGAGAGCCCCTGGAGGTGGCAAGTCCTGACTCAGAATTAGACCCAGGTTGGTGTTCATACGCGAAGCTGCAGAAGCTGCAGCGTGCGAGATCTCACATTGCTGGGGTGTCAGGCAAAGTCCAAGCAGCAAGATGATAATGGATAGCTGAAAAGTAAGCAGTGTCAGCAATGAGGCAACCCTGCATCCAACCCAAACTTGATTTTATCTTCTCCCTTTAGAGCAGTCAGAAGTGGTACTGGTGAACTTTCCTGTGGTCAGAGTCCCTCTCGCTGTAGGTTCCCCAGCTGTGCGAGGTGACTGCAGTGATAGGGGGAAACCTGCACTCCTTCTTCTCCTGTGGCACCATAAAGCTTTTGTTTAGGTCCCCAGTGCATGTTTTTCTGGAACTCCAGCCTGGAGGGATGACTCCAGCATCTCTCGTGATGTTTGCTCACTCCTTTGAAAGGCCGCTTTGTGAAGCCTAGCTAACAGCTGAAAAGGCCATGTGGCTGCTGAGTCAAAGGGAAAAATATGGGGTGTGTGATGCATCCTTCCTCGATGCGAGGTTTCTGTGCCTACCTGTTTCACAGCAAGGCAAGGAAATAGTTGTGTAGGCTATTGGAGTGGTGGTTACTGCTGGATACAGGCAGCAGCACTAGCTCTTCTCTGGCCAAGTGCTGCCTTGTGCCTGCTGCCAGGGGCTGCAGCAGCTGCACAAGGAACAAAATTCACACTTGTGTGATTTGCAGAGCTCAGCTGTGTGTCTGCAATACCCTTTTGGGTCAAGCTGGTCTTTATTATTGTATTTGTCTCCTCATTGGCTGGGAACCTCTGTTCGTGCAGTTCTGCTAATTATTTCTGCTTCATGTGGCACTTTCTAGAGCGGCTTTCATGGAGCAGCTCCAGAGGCTCCATAGCAACTGCCCAGCTTCGTTATCATGGACAGGGTCACCCGGCAGCTCAGCACTGCCATTGAGCAGAGCACCTAGTCATAGGTGGCAGCAGGGACACCTCCTTTCAGGCTCTGCTCACATGGACTCTGTAGGTGTGTTTGAGTCCTTCCAAATGCAGCCTGGCTGCTCCTGCTCACCGCGTGGCGTGGTCGCTGTGCCATGGCCTGGCTGAGCAGGATCCCACCTGGAGCAGTGGCTCACAGTACAGGCTCAGGGGCCCTGCCTGCGGGATTTTCCCAGAGCTGCTGCCTGGTGGGTTGTGGTCTAGATCACAGCAGTGCTGCCTACTTGGTCTGCCTGGTCTGCTCTCCTTCTTACTCTCCTTGCTCACTTTCATCTCTTTAAGCGGGCTTTCTCTTTTATCTGTCATGAACAAAACCAGCTTTAGGAAGAGTCATTTTAGGATGTGATTTCATATTTATCTTGCAGTTTCTCCTCTATGTAGGATTGAAGTGATCTCTCTGCTTCTGTCAGTATTTCCCCTCTTGTTAGAGAAAAAAGAAAGGACGGGGGTGGGGGGTGCTCTAGGTATGAGATGGTGCAGCTCACACAAATTTGTGTTTTGTTTAAATACTGCCAAGAATTAGGTAGGTGTTTGTGTGCAGCTGGCAATAACTTTGTAGAAAATACTTGCCAACTAAGTTTGGGTGATGCTTTTATTCTCAAATTAGCATCAGATTATCCACAAAGCAGTAGCTATGTGCCTGTAGAGCCTGTAGAAGTGTGGTTTAGCACTAGAACACAAAGCCTGAGTTGGATACAAAAGGGGGCTGCATTTAAGAAATGCTGTAGAGTACTGAAGAAAAACTGATTTTTTTTTTTTTCACCCATCAAAATGAGGTCAATTATTTTGAGTGTGTTCTGGATCGGTTTACTTCTGTTTCAAGCTTATGGTGTTTGATGAACTAATATTCATTTGTTAATTTGAAGGTGGCTTTTAAAAGGCATACTGGCCATGTTTGGCTTGGAGACATGCACAGAAAGCAGAATTTGTCCATAATTAAATGGGTGTTCGTGTAAACCTTTTTCCCTCAAAGATAATGGCTTGTTTGTTATTAGCAGGAGAGTTCATTTGTACCTTGCCATACTGCAGACATGGCTTTTAGACAAGATGGGAAGTTGCCTGTGATGGCTTGGGCCTCCTTGATGTTTTCTGTGGAACTGCTGCCAAAGCTACTTAGCTGTTTTTTGCCACCCTTCTGCTTGAGTGTAGCACCCACAGCAGAGCAAGCTGTGCTGGTGGCATGGCTGTCACGCCAAAATCCTTCCTGTTGGTTCTGTCCGGAGGCTGTCACCACACCCATCATGCTGCTGACAGAGTGCTGCTGACAGGCAGCATCTAATCTGCCTCAGGTAGAGTCAGATGGGTACCATGATACCCAGGGTGTAGTGGGAGCCTGCACGGGAAGGGCCTCCCTCCATGGCCCTCATTGGGAATGCTCAGCTCCTGCAAAGTGGAGGGAGGGAGAAGGTGCTGGGCACTGCAGGTGCTGCTGGTTTGAGAGGGGAGCCCCAGCTGGTGTGCCTGGGACTGCTTTCACCTTCTGGGAAGGTGGTGGGACTGGAATTGCTCCATTGGGCACGAATGGAGAAACTTGCCTCGATTTCTCTAACAGGGAGAGGAAAGAGGAAAATATCTGTGCCAGAAAAAAGGAAGGAATTATCAGGAAAGTGTCTGTGTTTCATAAGGTGGTGTCTGACTGCTTTCAAAAATTTTTTTTTTTATTCCCAGTGATTTGAGCATGACTGAAGAGTAGCAAACACACACCTTGTGGGAGGATCTTTGCTGAGGAACAAAGGAAAAGTGTTTACTTTAGCTTTGATTCCTGTCTTTAAAAACTTAGGGCATTTGAAAATTTACTTAAGAGCTTTTTCTTAGCTGCCCTTTTTAGTGGTGTATGTGAGACAGCTGTTTTGGTTTTCTGCACTGAGAAAAGGGGTCAACCTGTGAGATTTCACAAGGTCACTTCCATCTGCTGCAAAACATCTCTCTCCAGATTTCTCAACTGCACGTACGTGTGTTAACATGGGGTGTTCAGTCAGGACTTTGTTTCTCTGCACAGCAGAGTAGCAAAGAGTATGGGCAGGTTTGCACCCCCCCACAATGAGCATATAGCATCCCTGATGTCCCAAAACACCTGGGGAGCCAGGAAAACCTCATCTGGGGAGGGAAGGGGATCACTGCCCTCCCCCCAAGCTCCCAGTTTGGCTGTAACTGCAAAGAGATGGAAGGTGGCAGCTGAACTTTTTCAAATAAATATACCCTTCAAGCTTACTTGGTATGAGTCTTTATCTGGTCTTGCTTCAAATAGAAGATTTATTTTTCCTCTCAGCTCTGTGCCTCTGGGTTGCCTCTGGCAAGCAGGGATGCAGCAGCAAAATGAGACTTGCAATCTCGACAAGGTCTGATATAGACCTCCGCTGCGGCCGCATTGAGCAGCTTGTATTGATCTGTCAGCAGACCCTGTAGGGTTTGTTAATGACAATTTGCCTGTCTGGCTTGCTCTGAGGGATTAATGTTTGGATTGAATCAATTTCCAAGCTTGTGACTTCTTGCAGAAAAGATGGAGAAGTAACATTTCCAGATATTTTTAGGATTGGGAGAAGGGAAATGAAGTATGGCTGATTTTAGTTTAATTTTTTTTAAGCCTCCTCCACAGGAAAAGGGAAAATCTGAGAGGATAAGTGAAAAGTCTGCAGTAACTATATGGACCTAATCTCTTTTTTAAGGGAACCTTTAAAGTGACATTATGCAATCTCTTTAGCACATGGAATTACTATAATGGATTCATAGGAGCATTGTAAATGAGTTACTACAGAGTGATGAGTAATGTATCTATTTTCTAATAGGTACAACTGTGCTGCCCATTAGCATGTACAGATGTGTACTTTGGTTGCTGGTAATAGCTGCAAAATAAAAAAATCCCAGGAAGTAGAAAATATTAATAATACTTTTAGGCAAAGTATCTGGAAAATTGTATCCAGAGTGCTCAGGAAGCACATGTAAAATGAAATCTAATGTTCTAGTGCAGATAGAGAAGGAATTAATATTTCTTGAGAGAAACACAAAAAAATAAGCATCACAACCTCGTATGTGTATATACCTTTTTATTATAAAGTAGTTTAAAATAAGACAGTAGTAAAGATCAACTATACGTTTCCCCTGCAGTCTATGAGAGGTAGCCTTTAGCTACGGGTTGAAAAATAAAGAAATTAAGTACTTCATTAATAAACTGAAAGCATTTGGAAAGATTAAAGTGCACTATCACTCCAACATGATCTATTGTTCAGGCAGAAAAATATTTATAGTGTAAGTGGGTTTCACTTTTTTCCCCCATATGGTTTTCTTCATTACACATTTCTTTCTGCCTCCTTTTTCACACTGCTAGTTTTTTCCTGGGAAGTTTTATTTTGTTGTTGACCAATGCATGATATATGTACTAATTTATTTCTGTTGAACAAATCTAAAATTTGAATGGACATCCCGACAAGTTCACATTTCCCTCCAAAGCCCTTATTTCCGCTAGAGAATCTTCATAAAACAGTCACCTTCCACTTGGTGCTAGCATTTGGAAATGTTGCAGTTTTTTTTATTGTGGGAACCTATTTATCCAGCTTGCTAATTCCTGTTGTCATTGCCCAGATGAAAAATATCTCCCAGCCTGAGAATGTCACAGGGCAATGTTTCCTCCTTTTTATTCCCTACAGCCGTACCCCATCTTTGCGTAGCTTCTTGTTGAAGGGAGGATGCAGAGGTGTGCTGCTCTCCTGGCCTGGGGTTCCACAGTTGCCTGTCTGTGTGCCAGGGCTGAGCCAGGCTACAGTGTGGTTACAGGAGGCAGGTTTATGATCCAGAGCAGGAGCAGCAGGGCAGGATGCACTCTGGCAGCTCATCAGGGGGCCGTAGTGCTGTCCAGGCCGTGGGGTAACAGCAGTGTCCCCTGGGATGAAAAGAGATGTGCCTTGCTCCTGGGCTGATGGAAGGGTCAAAAGTGCAACTTTGACCTGGTTCCCCATTAAAAACAAAAACTGTGATGAACAGTGAGGGAATTATCTCTGACTGCTGTGGGCTGCCCTGATACTGAGTCCTTTCAGAGAGGCAGTGGCCTTACTCTCTCTCAGTATGATCTCTGTACCTTTTAGGATCCAGTAATAATGTGTTATGTGGTGATTGCCTTTCTCTGTGTCTTGGGGTGACGCTCAAAAGTTTTCAGAATAAGTGATTCACCTAGTGCTTTTGGGAGAACAAAAAGATAGGTGTTGTTTTTGCACCATGGTTTGGGGAAGTGGGAACAAAAGCTGATCAGGTATTTGGATGTCCTGAACTGCAAACAGGCATATTGATACCTTGATCTCTCATCCATGAGAATCAAGTTTATGCAGAAAGACCAGGTCCTGCCAGTTCTTCTGCAGCTTGACACTGCATACTGAGATGATCGAGCAGCTCAATGCAAAAAGAATGGCCTCATGGAAAAACAGTAGGTAGGAATAGAGAAGTAGATGTTAGGGAATTGAACTTGGCTTACTGTGCAGTTTGGCCAGCAATGAGCAAGGGCAAAAAGAAGAAAGAGTGGGACATTTTCATAGCATTTGACTCTTTGATCACCTCCATTATGGAGTTGAGGTATAGCTTATGTGGCTGCACTGTTATAGTAAGAGCCATTTTATTTTCTTGACTCCCTCCCTGTGACTTCCCATTTCTGGGAGATGTTTCAACTGCTGTGTCTGTCGCATTTTCATGTCTAGCTGAGCAAGATGAGGTTAAGGAATGTCTAGCACTCACACTGAGACCAGTGGTGGAAGAAGGTGCTACAACATGACTAAACTTAAGATAAATGCATGCAAAGTGGGTGGCATCTGACAAAAATGTACTCTTACACATTCATTATAAATAAATAAAAGGCAAATGCATGTCTCTCTTTTCTCTTGGCAGAACCAGCTCCTTGCGAAAGGCTTGCTGTTTATGGAGGAGAAGGTCAAGCTGTGTGAAGGTAAGTATAGCAGGAAACCTGTTTTGGAAGGGAGCTGTGCTTTGATGTTTGGTCAGATGAGATGATTTGCATGTCTGGAAAGCATACAGCCCTTTCTGGTGCTGTCCTAGGGTGTCACACAACCGCTCAGGAGCCCTTGTGAGGCTGAAGAGAGGGTGGGCTGTTTGAATAGCCACAGAGCCACGATGCTCCCAGCAGCCATAACTGCATCACAAAAGCAGGAACGTGGGTCTTGTGTGGCAGCTGGACCTGGGCTCAAAGCAGTTCTGGTCTGGACATGGATCCCGTTGCAAAACTGCTTGGAACTGCCTTCTGGCTTTTATTTCTCAATGTGATTGGCAGCTTGATGTAAGCACAATTTTAGTTTCTCTGTCATGCTTTTGAGAGCTGAACTATCAAGCTTTGTGTAAACTTAAAGAAAAAACCAGTCCTTTGGGTGAGAATGAAATCCTTCTGGAAAGAAGTTGACCACAGATGGAGTTTTGTTGAAACTACTGCTGCAGAGCCTGTGGACCAAGGCAAGTGTGGTGTGGCCGCTCAGTGTCGGACATGTGGGGAGTTGGTCACGTTTAGTAACTGCTCAAGCAAAGCCAGCACATCTTTATTCAAAACCAAGCTGCGGTTTGGTTTGACCCAGTTTTGTAGCCTGCAGGGAAGATCTCTTGCTAATCCACCAGTGTGTTGTATGTGGGTCATTAAATACCAATAGATGCTTATAATCTCACGTCGTTGCTGGTCCTGGATTCCTCTGCACCATTCTGCACCAAGTGACTTCACCCAGCTGGCAGGCTGTAGGATTTGGGCCCCAGAGGAGATAAGGGGTTGCCAGCCTCCTGCTCGGTGTGTGCTTCTTCAGCATTGGCCCTGGGAGAGAGGAAAAAGGGCAGACTCCTGCCTTTTCCAAAATGTGGGTACCTGCCCTACCACAGCCAGCTCTTCAGAATGAATGCTGCACAGCTTACCTGAGGCTTTGGTTTCTGTATTCATAGAAAACTCTTCCGGTATCTGCTTTGGCATTAGGAAAATTGAGTTTGAGTCTGTAATAAGCTGAGAGCTGCCCAGGAGTATTTTGCAGATGCTCAGGTAGTTTGGGTCAGATGAAGTTTCCCAGGCAGGTAGCAAAACACCTTCTCTGCCTCATTTTTCTGTCCCTAGTTTGAAGTGACACTGGAGCCACTTTGCCTGTGCAGGCTGGCATCACTGCAGGAGATTACTCACGGGCACCTTTCTTTTATAATGTGTGGGTTTGTTGCAGGTCTTGTGGTCACAGCAATGAGGATTTCTTGTACACACTTCTTGGTGAGCTCTGTCTTCCTGGAAAACTTACACTGCCCCAGCACTCAGACAGAGTGTCTGTAGGGCTGCAGGGCATGGCAATGTTTTATGTGTGTCTATTTTTCAATCGCAGCCTGTTACTTTAACATGATTTTTCTTTATACGGTCTGTCAGAATCTCTTTCAGTGCCAGCAGGATTTACAATTTCTTGAAGAAACAAACCATTCTTGCTTCCCCTTCAGAAGGAGAAGTGATCTCTGATGTTTCATTCTGTCTCCACACAGCAAAGCATTGCAGTCCTGGGTAGGAGGCAGAGGAGGGAAAAATTTAAACATTCAATGAATCTGTTTCCTGTTGTCTTTTTCGTTTACTCTCGGCTGTTGCTGATAAAGGGTAGCTGTTGTGGGGGTGTTGGGTAATTTCTTGTCTGCCTGCAGTTCCAGTTTTGAAGCCAGAGTCATACCTGACACAGTGAAGCATCTCTTTGAACCTTTCTGTGGTTTTTAGTGGGCTGGCTCTCTGCTCTAAGGGAAATGTCTGCAGGATGTAGTCCTGCTGGCTCTCTGCTCTCTGGCTGTATCCTAAGCAACACAGCCCATGGGCAAGCACAGTGAAAGTGTGTGTGGAAGTCTGTAGATGAGGAAAGCACTTCAGTACAGAGTGATAAGTCTCCTTTGAGTTGCAATTTTACATGTATTCCAGTTCCTCATGTAGGGCCTTTAGTGACCTTGAGCCTTCAAACCTGTCTTGAGTGGCCATCTTCCATTACTGCTGTTTGAGTCTTCACTGCTTGTGAGCTCCAGCTGAGGCTTGTGGGAGGTATCCCGGAAAATTCTTTTGTCAGAAACTTGTGGTTTTAAACCTGAGTTTGTATTTGCCCCTGAGATTTCCAGGGATGTATCTAAAACTTGAAATAAACATTGCAAACCTGCAGCTAAAAAACAGAGGTTTTGGGCCCAAATGCTGAGGAGTACACAGCTCTGTAAGTCAAACCTATGAGCATAAAATTTGATCACAGTTGTATTTCTGTTATGGTAATCCCAAGATGCAAAACATAGTCTACCTTCATTTTAAGTACCCAGTTACATGTGGGGATATTTTTTCAAACTGGAGTCATATAAGGGGTAGTCCCAAGTGGATTTTGTTTGGGAACCTTCACAAGGGCCACATTTGTCATTAGTGCCTTTGTCAGGATTCCTGATAGGTACCTGACTGCTGCTTGGTACTGAGTGGATGCTGGAGGGGGCTCAGCTCTTATAAATGCTCTCCCTGGCTCAGTTGCAGGATGATGTTGGATGATCAGCTGATGTTGGCTGTGACCTGCTGGTCTTCAGATTCAGCTTTTCATGTGTGGCCTCTCCCCTGCTAGTCAAGCATGTTAACTGTGAGCTGTGCAATTGCACAATCCTGTGCTGTGGAGTTAAAGCCTCTGGTTGAAGATGGGCTTCACTCTTTTGTCGGAATTGGTCTCGTGTTTTGCACAGAACTGTCTTCTTTGCACTAAGTGACAGAGCAATTTATGGTCACAGCTTTGTGTCTCTGTCACTTAAGGGGAAGCTTAGCTGGGTGATGTCCAGTTTTGGGCAGAAACTGGAAAAGTGAAGTCTCTTATTTGGGGAATTAGAGAGTACTTGGAAAATCCAACTTGCTTTTAATGTCCCTGTTGCTAAAGCTCTTGCTCCCAATCTGTTTTCGTAGGTGAGGATCGCATTGATGTCCTGTCTGAAATCTGGGATCACTATTTTACAGAGACTCTTCCTACTCTCCAGGCAATATTCTACCCAGTCCAGGTAATCTTAATTACAGTTCAGTCAGGTGAAGCAATGTAACTGCAATGCCTGCTAATGGCAAGTGGAAGCTTCTTTGCCAGTAGCACTGTTTGGCCAGTGGTTAAATACATGTCAAAGCCTTTAAACTAAATCTGGGAGGAAGTAGAGTTTATCCAAGTATTAACTGTAAGAAGGACTGCTAAAATCTACTGGACAAGCACAGTGTTTTGGACTGAATTTATTCCCAATGGTCTACTCTCTGAGCTTAGCTAAGCTTGCACACTGAAACTGTTGGACTATACCTTGTCTAGACTGAAGCTCTGGGCTATTGGTATTTATAGTTCTTTCTATTTTAAGTAGCTGGGACTGTTGGTGCAGATGACAACTTGTCTTAGAGGTATAAATCTGAAGACTAGATCAGGAGAAAATGTGTCTAACTCACCCTAATGACTTTTGAAGGGCTTATATCCCATTTATGCCTTTGGGAAATCCTCAGTTGGGTTTTTTTAAGCTTTAATAAGGGGCATATAAGTCTATGGGATAGAGGATGAATGAAGACTTTATGTAAGACCTTTTTTTACACTGGGTATTTTGAAAGCTGAGTATCCCATCAGAAGTGTTGAGCTGTATCATTTTTTAATGTAGTTTTAGTCAGGTTTCCATTTGAGCAGTCTAATTACCTCCCTAGCCCATTTTGAGCTTTTTTGCCATCAGAGGAAAAGAAAAATATACCTTATGTGGAGAATGATGTTCTTGGAAATGCTAGCCTTCTCCCCTTGACTTTTGCCTCTTCTGGAAGACATTATTTCCAGCGTCGTTTAAAATTATCTTTCTCTTGTATTGTTTGAAAGGCAGCAGGTAAAGCTCAAAGCTTGCCCTTTTCCTCTAATCCTATTAAAGCTGACATTTCCTAAAAGAGAAAGGACTTCTGCAAAGACAGACACTAACCTTTCTACTGTGTTTATTTTTGTTCTTTCCTTGCTGCAGATGCTTGAAGGTAGGTCTCTGACAGGTAAAACTGTGCAACTGTAATACCCTCCCTTTCTCTCCTTTTGCAAGTAACTCTCAGTGAGGGAGTGACCTATTTAAGCAGGGCTTTGTCTGCACTGCAGATACCTGTGTACTGTGGAAATAGTTGAGCTGACTGTGTGTCATACCCACTGATGCTAATAATTCTGCTACTTGGCAGAAAAATCGACTCCCCTGCTATTAAATGTCTCTGATGAGAAGTGGGACAGAAGTTACAGCACTGTGGGTACAGCTTTTGGAAGTAACTTGGTTATAGTGGTGAAAGTGTGACTATGGGACGTCGAGATTCTTTGAAAGCATAACTTTTTTGCTGTATTTGTCTTGTCATGGTATCTGAGTCACTCAAAATACATCATCAAAGCTGTAAAGTATGGGAAGTATTGCCACTTTCTGGATGAGGAACTGAAACATAAACAGACAAGATATTTAAAGCTTTGTAGGCACCTAAGTACTACGCAAATGTATGGATTAAACTGCCTAAATACATCCAAGAATTTGACTCAGAGTAAACTGCTCTAGGCTCCCACAGAAAGAGTTGCTGGTGCAGCAAGAAATAGAAATTGCTCTTATGCCAGGCCACTGTCCTAATAACAAGATTAGGCTTTTCCTAGAAATAGGGAACTGCATGTAACCATTTATGCAGTTTGTCACAACATGTGAGGAGAGCTCATGCAGTGAGTGTTTTCCATCAAGCTGCCATTCTTTATACGCTGCTCTGGTAGATAGGAAAGTCAGTTTGGTCTTGATTCCCCATCTTTTCCTGCAAATATGAGCAGGATTATTTAGTTGTGCTCTTCTGCGATCCCAGCAGCTGCCCATTCAGAATGAAACTGATTCAGCCACATGTGTGAGCGTATGTTACCAAAGGAGTAACTCACACTTAACCTCCTATCTCGGCTAAGTTTAACCCCAAGGCTCATAGCTGTTGCAGAAATATGACCTTTAAGCAGCCAAGTTGGTTAAATTGCTGTACAGAGGGGAGCTATGTAAACAGGTCACTGGCTTTCGTATAGTTGCAGCTGTTGCTGTGACTATTGGTGTGGAAAAAAGAATAGCAAATCTTGTTTTGCTTGGCACAGAAACATGTTTGCATTTTGAAACGGGGTATGAAGTTAATGGGACTAAACTGCGTGATATAAATAAAAAGTTTGCAGCTGCTGAAATACAGTTCCAAGATAGGTACTAGTCTTTCCTGCACCTTTTTTTCTTACACAGTGATAGTTTAAAACAGCAAAGTGCTTTTATCATGGCCAAGCAGCACTTCAGAGTATTGGTTTTAATTCATATTTACATATTGGTAATGCTGTTAATTGTGACATGCAACCTGTTATGAATTGATGATTAACTGCTGTTAATTCCTTCGAGCTAAATATTTGCTATGTTGAGTGTATTATGGAGATCATAAAATGATTCCTAAGCAGACCATGGGGCAGAGATTAACATACTGAGAAGAACAAGGCAAACTTTTCAGGCTGGAAAGTGCTGAGCAGGGCTGGGAAGAAAATTTCTGCTATTGAGTTGCAGTGGGGCAAGAGAAAGTCGTGCAGACATTAAACACAGCAGGAGGGAAAGGTGGTAACACCAGCATGCCAAATGGAGTTAGACTGTGTTTAAATATGCTGAGAAATATCATCTGTTAAGCCTGCTCGCTTGTGTTGTTGATGTAAAATAGTATCTGGGAGGACATGGAATGCCTTGCAGAGGATATTAAAGCTGTTGCTTTTTAAAGTGATGTTTGGTTCAATCAGTCTTGCTAGCTTTGCTCCAGCCTGAATCCTAAAATCTGTAATGGACTAACTTGTAGATTTTTGTCATATCAGCAAAGTCTAAAGTGCAGATGTTAAGCAAAAAGAGGGTACAATATAGAACAGAGGTAGGTTTAGTTAAGAAATATTCTGTAATAACTTCGTTCCCTACCAAACCTGCTTTGGTTTCTCAGCTCCAAGTGCCAGAAGCACAAGCTACTTTTGTGAACAAACTGGATGGCAAGTGGGTTTTATGAATACATACACAGTCATTTGGTGAACTACAGGCCCATTTCTGGCTTCACTCCAAACCTAGTGGTGCCACAGATGAGGCGATGCCATTTCAGAATTTGTGTGAGACTAAGAGGGAGGAAATTGAAGAGTATCATGAATCCTCAAAATGAATGACCAGGGGGTGTTTTGCCACCTCAGCAATGGGCAGAATAGACCCTCCTGTCTGTGTGCCCATGTGTTGATGTGTTGCTCACACATCCCTTTATGTACACTTGGATTTTGCCTTCTTTGTTTCTTTAGGGTCAGGAGTTGACTATCCGTCAGATTGCTCTCCTTGGCTTCAGAGACTTGGTCTTGCTAAAAGTAAAGTTGGAAGAAATCCTTCCCCTGGTCCAGACAAAGCTTCCAGCTTCCATTGTCCAGATGCTGTTAATTCTGCAGGTGGGGAGCCTCTGCTCTTCTTCCTCTGACTCCAGTTGGGTATCTTGACCTCAGTGAACTCTTACAAACACTGGAGGGAAAGTGGGGAGGGTAGAGGATGTGATGTGTGCTTATTTGGCAGTGGTCAGTGTTAAAATGAGAGCTGCATGTGGATGCCCTGAGCTTTCCTGGGAACAGGTAAAAGATGTTGCCTTGAAAGAGCTGAGTTTTTGTATTTTTTTGGTACTTCTCCTCCCTATCTATGAACAGTCTCAGGACTCTTTTTTTTCCCACAAATTTTCATCTTCTAACTTGTCTGAATGCCTCTTTGTGCCCTAGTTTTCCTGATTTCTCAGCTTTGCAAGGACAGGGCAAGCCTCTATCACAGCAGATAATGGAATTTGAATGAACTGTGGCTTCTGGCTGCTTGACACCAACTCCTTGGCTGGCTGGGATGCTGAGTAGTGCCCATTAGAGGAGGAATACCTTTTGAGAGCAGGCAAAATGAGAGGCCATCTTTCAAAGGCCTCTCCCAAGAGATCCAGAGCATCTGTGGTAACTACCCTCTTTATCCAGATCTCAACAGAATACTTTCCAAGCATGCCAAATACAGCTGGTTTTGGTTTTTTTTTAGTATTGCCCAGCCTGACAGTCCTGAAAAATGCCATATTACATGTTCGGGTTGATAGATTCATAGAATGGTTTGGGTTGGAAGGGATCCTAAAGATCATCTAGTTCCAACCTCCCTGACATGGGCAGGGACACCTTCCACTAGACCAGGTTTCTCAAGAGTCCCATCCAGCCTTCCTCTGAACCACATGTAAGACCTTTCATTTGACCTTATTGATTATCATGAGGTTTGCACAGGCCCAGCTCTCAAGCCTGCCTGAGTCCCTCTGGGTGGCATCCTTTCCCTCCACACAGCCTGGTGGCTTTTATTTCTTCTCCAATATAATGAGTGTCTGAGAATGAAACTTTCTGAAGCACAACCAGAATTGCAAAGTGGCTAAGCTGGAAGTTCTGTATGAGTTCTGATGTTCCAGTGACCCAGATTGGAACAGCAGGTGATACTCAATTTCCCTGAAATATTTTTTTAATATGAGAATCTTGCGAGCAAAGAGGATCTCAAAGTAATACATTTGAGGAAAAAAGCTTGTTGAGGCTTTGCAGGAAGTTAAGTCTGAACGGTTTCTAAATTACTGTTAAATTGGTTGGTGTTATCTGCCATCTTCACAGCTGTAAGCTGAACCACAGAGGGTGCTTTGCCTGCAGTCCTGCCTAGGAAAAGAGCAGTGCTTTGCCCAAGGCGTGTTAAGGCTTTTCTACAAAGAGATGTGTTCTGCTAGAACTGCCCCAGTATAAATTACACTGCTGTAGTACACTGTGCACATCCTCAGCTGGGCACACCTTGTACCTTCCCATCACTTGCTTAGAAAAAAGAACTGTCTGCTCAATGTCCATAGGGTGTGACTGTGACTTGAACAAGGAGCTTGACCTGAAAGGCACCCAAACCTCCATCAGCTCCAAAAGCTTTACTGATACAGTTGGGATATTCCAGTGCAGAGAGAATTGACAGACCCCAGGCTTTACTCAAGAACCTTTAAAGGGTAATGTTTACTTCTTGTGTTTGATTTTCAGAGTGTCCATGAGCCTACTGGCCCCACTGAGGGCTACCTACAGCTGGAAGAACTGGTCAAGCAGGTGGTATCACCATTCTTAGGTTTGTGTGAGGATCACAGCTCCTCTGGTAGCACCTGCTTGCTTGGTAAGACATGCACATTGTACTGAAGCTATTATTGGGGTACACAGGTTGGGTAATGGGAAGCATTTGTGCTAGAAAAGGAAACAGTGCATGACTGTGAGAGACAGAAAACAAAGGCTAAAACACCCCTGAGAAGGTCCTGATTAATGTTTCTGAATGTCTGTTTTTGTGACAGGCTTTTTCTTTTCCATGACCTAGTGAACTATGAGTGCCCCATCACTGCACACACACACCACCCCCCCAGAATCTCCCCTCTCTCTGGAGATGGACTGGATTTTAAAACCCCTGGGTCCGTGCCTGGTGTGCTGCTTTCACCACAGTGAGACACTGTACCTGGTCCTTTGCTGCCTGTTCTCTGTCCCTGCTTGCTAGCCTGCTTTCAGCTGCTGCACAAACCAGCCTTTGCAAAAGCACAACTGTTGCGTATTAATTCTGAGGGATGACAGGGATTTTGCGTGAAGTCTTCCTTCCATCTGAGGATTCTATTAAAAAACCCTCAAAATTCTGTGTTTAAAGTATGGGTAAACATGTCTAGGTGAGAGAACGGGCACCTCACTCTAGGAAGAGCATGCTTACTCTGGGAAACTTCCTTATGTGTGACCCAGGAGCTCTGCTTACACATGTGGCCAGATAGAAGAGATTGGCTAGCTAATGGGCATAGGGTTACTGATTTGGTAGTCGAGGAGATTTAAATAGAACAAGTGAAGAAAGCTCTAGTCTCCCTCTGTTTTTATAAGCTTTACCCTTTGCTTTGATGCAAAATTGTAGTAAGCTGGAGACCCACAACTTTTCTTGTACTACACTTCAGCAGCATATGGGAAAAGATGGTCTTGTGGTAGAAGAACATACTGACAAACTCTGACAGTCTCTGCCTGTAATAAACTCATGGCATTGCTTTAGGAAAACTGTGGCTCAGGATTTTTGTTCTTGTGGTTGCTGGGCAATCAGATATCTTCTGTGCAAGTGAACATGGTTGCACAGCTCAGCGTGGATTTGCACATCTAATCCTGAGGCTCAGTCTAGACCAAAATCCCCTATAAAAGTTGGACTTTGACAAATTTGATAGCTTTGCTGTTTATGGACATCTGCATGCTGCTGGGATACTTTGAAAGGTAGCTGCATGACCTGGACTGAAGTTTCTAGTCATGCTGGATTTCTGCCAGCTGAATGAGGCATTTGTGCCATTAAAAAAAAAAGAAAACTACATAAACTGGCCTTGTAAAGTTTATATGCCTTAAAATAATTGAATTTACTTTGATTTTAGCCGTCATTTATTTGTGTATATTTCCAAGGTGGCCTTTTGCCCCTGCTCTACCCTGTGCTGAGCATGAGGGAAGGAGGAACTTGTATTTGCAGTACAAGACATGGACTGCAAAAGAAGCACTTTCCATGCAAAATCATGGCATTTTTAAAGGGCTGCTGTGGAGGTGGCTTCTTTTCCTTCTTTTTGCTTGTAATCAGACTTCCTTCTCTTCCTCTCTTCCTCTTCCATTCACCTTTTTGCTTGCTCAGAACCAGTTTCTTCTCTCACTGGGTAGCCTGTAGTGATGATGAAGCTCAGTAGGTTCCCCGTAGTAGCTTTTGGGAAGTGCACTGCTGGGCTTTGGGTGTGCTTGCATTCTGCACAGCTGCTGTGGAGGCCAAACTGCCCTCTGGACTGGAGCCTTCAGGGTAAATGAGTGTTGAGAAATTGACTGAAGGTGTCTGATCCCAGCTGTGAGTACACATAAGGCTTCAGCCTGCAAGGCTGCTCTATCTTAAGTTGATTTAAAGTGAGAGGGGTGTGAAAGGGGGCAGGACTGCTCACAGAGGGAAATTGCAGATGGCAGCATTCCCCCCTGCTCTTCTGTTAGCACCCTTCTTGCTTTGCCTGTGTAAATTAGCCATAACCTGTGTGGTAAGGATGGAGTATGCCAAAGGAATCCAGCTGGCTAAGAAACAGGATTTATATTGGGGGCAGGAGAGAAGATAAAACATCCACACATCACTGCTGATCTGAGGTTGCTTGCAAAAACGTCCCAGAAAAACTCTTCCCAGTTTATATTCTTGGTCATAAGGCACCAAAATAGAAATAAAATGTCTAGTTAAACTATGCATGACAACTCCCTTAAGAGACTGTCTTTTGTAGCCAAAAAAGTAAAGGGGAAAAAGTAGAGCAATAAATGCATGTTGAGAGTTTAGCCTAATTTCACCTAATTTATTTTCTGAAGAGTCAGATCCCAATGCCCTTTAACTTTACAGTTTGCTGTGGCTTGAGCTGCAGGTGAAACCTGAAGAGTATATTTGCTGTTACCAGCCTCTGAAATGATTTTTGCATACTCTTAAGCATGAAATGAACCATTTTGAATTGATGTATTACTGGCAGTAGCAGGGTGAAGTGTTGGCTGCTCACCTCCCTGCAACAATACAGATTTTTTCTGCTTTTCTTCATGGTACAAGCTTCCAAAACTCTGATAACCCTCAGTGATGAGTACTTTGCTTTGCATTTTGTTTCTCTCTCTCTCTCTTACGCTCTGCAGTCTTGGTTGGAAGCCTTTTATATGGTGTAAAGTCCTCTGACTTCATACAGAGCCTGCACTTCAGTGAAGTTTGTGAGAAACAAAGAGACACAGGAGGTGTCCAACATTGCAGGGGCTGCAAGCCAGCAGGGGAGCAGTAGCAGTGCCTGATCCAGCCTGCTGCAGGGGATTACAGTGAGCCACGGCACTAACTCTGACCCCTGCCTCTCTTCAAGCTTTCAGAATTGAAATGTGCTTCATGATACTGGGCTGGGGACGGTGCCTTGGGTCTGTGCTTCAGACCAGGCATTTTTCACCCCCCTTAATGTTTTTGCTGGGCAGACCGTACAGCCCACACCCATCCATTCTGTGTCACTGCCTTTCCCTCGTGCCCCTTTTCCCCTTTTGTTGTGGACTGTTCCTGTGCACTGTTAGGTGTTTTCTCTGTCCAGCCTCCAAAACAGACATTTTGCAGAGTGGATGAAATGTTCTTTTTGTGGCATGATCTTTAAAAAATACAGTGGGATAATGCCAACAGAATGGCCTTTTCCTAGGCAGATGGAAAGACAGCGCAATGTAAGCACCAGGAATTCCACATTGACAACAGTTAATGGCACTTCCTGAGAGAAGTTTTTCAGAGAAAGGGATGGCAATTCAAATCCCCCCTGAATGTTTTTTTTGGAGACTTGTGTCACTTTGGTGGCACTCATTTTAGTGAACCTGCATGTGAGAGTACCTACTCGGTTTGCACCCCTTGATAAAAGAGGAGAACACCAGGATGCTAAAGAGAGTCCCTTGGCTGCTCTGGTGACTTTTTGGCTCACTTCTCTCACAGGCAGCAGCACCTAGAGCAGGATGGGAGGTCTCTCCTTGCTGTGGCAGAGGCAGATCTCCTTTCCCAACACCTAGCAATATGAACTAGTGAGCTCCTGACTGTTTTCCAGTGGTAATGAGGTGTGACCCTCTGCAGCTGCACACTGAATTCTCTGTTCCCCGAGGCCAGCCTAGCAGTGTGGGCAACTTTTTTTGTGTGCTGTTGTTTGTGTGCTGTTGACCATTCCCACTTCCTTTTTCTCTTCCAGAGAGACGGTACTCCAGATCCCGTCCTAAGGCCCTGACCCCACTGACAGAGCAGGAGGGTGAGGCTTACCTGGAGAAATGTGGAAGCATCCGTCGCCACACTGTTGCCAACGCTCACTCGGACATCCAGCTCCTGGCCATGGCCTCCATGATGCACACGGGAATGGTCATCGAGGAATCGGACACTCCTGACAAATGCCTCCTGCTGCAGCCCAGCTGCTTCAGCCACAGGCAGTGCTCCAGCGAGCCCAGCATTGCTGACGGCCCCGAGGGAGTCGTGGCAGCAGCCAGCAGGCAGGACCCTGCCGAGCTGAACTGCACCTCTGTCAGCTAGAAGGAGTCTGCCTGAGCGCTGGAGAACTGTATGCACTAAGCTGGACAAAGTGCTGTCTCATCCCTGCTGGGAAAAAAAGAGAAAAATAGGAATTTTGCTCACGTCATTGAAATGGCCTCGAGGGTTCTTATGGCTGAGAAATGCTCTCTAGATATGTTTTTTAACCAGTCTGGGGTCATTGTTGATGGAGGTACTAGGCTGCTCCCAAATGACCACTGAGGACTGCAAGGTTTTGCTGTTGAACAGCACAGTCTGCCTTCTGTAAGCTTTCTCCCTCTACTAGTATAAACCTTCTGGCATCAGGTTTCCTTCCTTTTCTTTGGTATGATACAAATTGGGTTCTTTCTGCTTTTCTCCATCTTTTCCAGTTGTGCTTCTCCTTTTCCCTTTGTCCCTGCAGTGGAGACCTTTGTGCTCAATGCTCTCTTTGCTTCTGGTGCTAGTGTGGTGAATGCTGAATGCTTAATTTCTCTTTTAAAGTTGAACTCAGGGATGAAACCATTTGCATCCTGCAGAAAGATCTGCTGAGGTGAGAGAAGGAGATCCGTCACTTTTCTTCTCATGGGCGTGGATGAAAAGTCCAAATCAGACTTACTTTTTTTCCAGACCTGAAGAGAACAGAGTATATGTGGAGTCTGAGCTGAGTACTTCATATGTACTTTATTTGGTTCCAGTCATATCTTGGGGGTTCAGGTATAAATTGGGTGCAAAGGATGGCTGGGTGTATAAAGTGAGTGCAAAATAGAATATTGAGCATCTTGCCATTTGCCATCAATTTGCTCTCAAAATGTCAGTGGTGATAGGGGTATGAAGAAAGAGAAAATCAAATGTGAAGGAGATGCTCCATTTGTGTGTGAGGTGTAAAGGTGCTTCTCAGCACTGGGCCATCGTGACTCTGGACCAGGAGGTGACGATCAGGATTTCATCCTGGGCCTGCCCTGGTACTTTTAGCACTTGAAGATTTCTTGAGAGGAGGAATAATCATCGGGGTGTGGAAAGGAGTCCTGTCTCAGTGTATTCATGAAGTGCTCCTGACCTCCAGTGGTATGTGACTCAGTGCAGTATTGCTTTTTAGATAAAGTGAGGGCTCTTTGCAGTCTTTGGTTTTGTTTTTATTGTGAAGATTAGGAGTGGGTCCAGTTTGCAGGTGTGTGTCAGGCACTGCAGCCTGCAGTGTCTGCTTTGTAGCATCACTTGGTACTCCAATGCTGCTCCTGTGGGAACAGATCCAATCTGTTTGAGCTGTCCCCTGGAATACTCTGCTGATGTCTTGCTAAGCAGATTTGCAAGTGTAATTATAAGCTTAGAGGTGAACTGTAATGCTGCCTTAGATGTCAAATCCCATTAAAAATATGGACAACTACCACTTGAATCTACTCCTAGTGGTACTGACTGTAAATAAATATGTCTTGACAAGGAAACAGAAGGTTAGGATGAGCCTTTGGGATTTTTTTTTTTTTTTTTTGCATGCTGTGACATTAACTGTAGAATTTGCCCTGCTTCTGTTGGGCATTAAACATCTTCTGCTACACTGGTGGTACTGAAAGTACAGCTCTGGCCTGCCAGGATTTGGCCTTAGTAGCACGTGCAGGAAAAGGAAAGCAGATTATTATTTGGCAACAAAGCATCAGAAATACCAGCTATGAGCACAAGCCATGCTGCCTTGATAAATGAGGGTGTTGCTTTGTCTACTGTGGTTTGCAAATGTTGAAAGAGACACTTGGAAGAGCCTTGTTTTCCATGCCATCACCTGAGCTCGTGGCCTTTTGGGAAAGGCCCAGTGTTTTGATCACAAGCTGTGCTTTCCGTGTCAGGAAAAGAGGTTCAGTTGTGCTGGCTGCCTCCTCTTCCTCAGAGCATCCACAGTCCAGCAGAGGCCAGGAAAATGTGCCTTTAAGGAGCGTTCCTTTCAGATGGATTGTAGGATAAATTGCTCTCCTGTTCACAAATTGGACTGGCCAGGCCAACTTACTGTCGTCTGCCCCAGGGCAGCCATGGATTGTGGTGGCAGCCAAGCCATCCTGGTCTTACCCTGGCACAGTCTCTCCAGTGTGGGGCAGATGATGGTGTCCTGCTCAGTTAATTTCTTTGGCCCCTTGCCATGATTTAAAGCCTTCTCTTACTCACACTGAGGTGTGTGGGGAGGGGGTTACCCTGCAGCATTTCAGTTCACTCCTATGAATGCTTTTCTTCTTTCTGTTCCCCCTGTAACCTATTTGCCTTCTGTAAATACCCAAACCATTTCGATTAGAGAGCAGCACCCTCTTTTATGGTGAAAACGAGAATGATTTATTTATTTCCTGACATATTCTTGGATCATCTCTAGGGCTAATAGGAGTTAGTCCTGATTTTAACTTGAATTTCTTTTATTTTACACATATGTATGATTTTAATTATTTTGGTTTTGTATCTGTTACTTTGCAAAAATTTGCACCAAGCCCTCTGAATCGTGCACTTCCTCCATTGTTTTGTTTTTAAGGAGAATTAAAGCTGGTGGCTTTACTTTGTAAAGTGAAGTAAACACAACTTGTTCTGTAAACCACACTGAGCGTATGGTCATGACGACCACATTTACAGCCACTGAGGTTGCACAAGCCTCTGCAAGTGCATTTCTTTTACAGGCTGGGTGAACCTGAAGGTGGCAGGAAAGCCGTGCCATGGTGGCAGTGTGAGGCTGGCCTGGAAGGGCCCTGGGAGCAGCTCTGAGGGGCAGTGCTTGAGTGGCTGCTCTCTGCTGAGGAAGCTTCCAGTCCCCTGCAAGCAGAGACTGTCCCTGTGCCAGAGCTGCAGCATGAGAAACACTTGCATTTTGGATACAGGGGTCTGGTTTGGGGTTGCACGGTGTTGCTCACCATGTCACACAGCTGTGACAGGGCCACAGGGTGGTTCTTTTCTACCCTCATGGTCACCAACTTGAGAAAACCTCCTGGAGGAGCTGTCAGAATGGGAAGCAGGAATTTCTCTCACCACCTCCTAAAGTCTGTTACCTTCTACTTCGATAATGACCTAGACTGAGTCACTTCTCATCACACTGAATCTGTCTTCCCTTTTTACCCTGTCTCCTTCTTAAGGTAAGTGATTTATTCTGTGTCCATGCAATTCTGTCATAAACCTTTTGATGAGGCCTTAGCAGAAAGCTATTCTTAGTACCACTGGTCTTTTTCCTGATACTCCCCACAGGCAAGCACATTTTTCTTGCCAGAAAGCAGAGCTGCTTCTGGTCCCAGTCTGGTGGGCAGCAACTCAGTTTTGGTTTGGTTTTTTGTTTTGTCTTTTTTTCAATCAGAAGATTTGCAGTAGATCTTGCTGCTGGCACTGATGGCAGCAGGGTGCACACTGCAGGGTTTGGATTGCCCTTTCTTTTTAAGTCCAAATGGCAATGGGTTCACCTGGAAGGAATGGCCTTTTGGCACTTGCCATTGAGTCAGCAGATGGAAGATATTTGGCTCTTAGAGGCAGCCTGTGTGTCCCAGAGAGGAGAAACTGCAGGTCTAATGAGAGACATATTGTGGTATTTATAGTGCTCTTACTTATGTGGACTCCTTAATTCTGCTGTAGACTCAGAGTAGCAAACTTCCCTAACTGGATTCCCTGTTCCTTCCCATCCTGGCTCCTTCCCCATGCCAGCAGCAGGACTCCTGGGCCTGGCAGAGTGCACCTTCCTCGCCCTGAAGGAAAGGTGTGCATTAGACAAAGCCACCAGGTGGGTGTCTAAGCTCCAGAAAGAGGCCAGGCTGCTGTGCTCCCTGGCTGCCCCTTCCCGACTTGGGACAGGTCTGCACAGAGCCAGCACTGCTTCCCACTCAGGAAAGCAGGTGAGAAAGCAAGACCCACCCTGGCATGGATTCCCAGCAGTGCCCAGGGATTTTCCCAGGGGTATGTGAGCTGGAAATTCAGCCCACAGTAAACATACTCTGCAGGGAAGTCACGGCAAATTTTCCTGTTAGTTAAAAGTGTGAAAAGCGGGGTATTTGGTATTTCCCTGAGCAAAGAGGAGGTAATTAGTCATCCTATTCATACTGCAAATATGGAAGGTGGATCTGGCAGGACAACAGTAGGTTAAAGGGCATATTCTTGCTTGTCCACACGTTTGGAGAGTGCTTTCTCTTCCCCTTGCTATCCCAACAGCCTCAGGTAAGGGCACCAAGCACTCAGCTACATAAACAAAAGCTTTAAAACAGAGGTAGCAGCTTTTAAAGCAAATTAGCAGCACAAGTACAGCTTATTCTCACCAACATGGTGCTCAAAATTGCATGCTGTAAAATAGCTGCCACTTGCCACCCAAGAATTGGCTGCCCTTTGTTCATTACTTTCATCTGAAGATACCTGGAGTACCCTTGTTTGTTATATCCACCTGGGTGAGCAAGTGCTGGATGATTGCTATGCCAGTTTACATCTCTCCTGTGCGTAAGATCATCCCTTCTGGGGGGCTAATCCTGCCCCAAGCACTTGTCCAGGTCTTGTGAAAGCTGTCCTAAGTATACAAGGAATGGCAGCTCAGATGTTTGAGTAGTTTGGGGTGCATTTCTCCAAACCAAGTGATGAAAAGAAGTGACAACTCCAGTGCATAAGTAAGTGAACTGAAAATGGTCATTATTTATCAATAGTTGCTTGCTGTGCATGGCCAACACACTCTTGGGGCCACAAATATGGGCATGTGTGTAGGAGACTCACCTGTATGGGAGAGAGCAGTGAAGAACAGATACATGCAGGTAAAGGAAATAGCTGACTAGATTAATCTTCACCTGAATAATTGGTGTAACAGAAGGTAGCAGCTTAATTATAGTTTGATCACCAGGCTGCAATGAGCAAAAGGAAAGTAAACTCCTTAAACAAAAAGACAATGGCTTGAAGGGTCCCACCTACCCTAAACTCCTGCCACAGTACAGAGCAGATTTTCAGCAGTTGTGAATTGCAAGAATATTCAGGGAGTTGCTGTTTGAAGTGTCTCTCATTGGGGTTCAAAGCTAATTCCCACTTATGCCAAGAACTAGTTGGTAATTCTTTTGGCATAATTATTATAGACTGTGCAGTAACTACCTCTGTTACACTGGAAAATAGGTTGGAGTCAAAGAATCATTCTTTCTGACCTTGAAATATATGAAGATGGCTGCACTGGCTCACACACAGGAGCAATTATTTTAGGTTGCTAAAATAACTGAATTTATTTTTAATTTTTTTTTTTTTTTTTAACCCGAAAGAGTGAATTCTGTGAGAATTGCTTGGGCATCTTAAAGAGCAGGCAGACCAGTTACAAGACGCTCAGGGTTCAAGTCAGTACTGCAGCAGGACTACCTAGAAAGTGACAGAATTTATTTATATTAAATGTCAGTAAGAAACCACAGACTCTGTGCCATAAATCACCTGCCCTGCAGGCCTCTGAGACTGATTTATACTCATCACTGTTAAGCCAGCTCTCTTTTCCACTGGGGGTTTTTAGTCCTCTTCACACTAAAGGCTTATTGACTAATGTATCAATGGTTCTTGGAGTAGAAACTTGTTCACCCTTGTCCCCTGTATATCTGTCTCATGGCTTCACTATGACAAGTGCTGAACCCGTCTTTCTTCAGGCATGTCTCGGGCCGATGGATTGTGTGTTTGCTGTGTGGTTGGATGGAAGAGATGAGAGGGTAGGAGAGGCTGTTCTGCCCGAGGGAACTGACAGTGTGTGTGAAAAGTGCCTCTTAAGTGGTATATGCACTACATCTACAGAAAACACTCTGTTCTATTTATTTATTTATTTATTTATTTATTTTTTTTTTTTGGGGAATGGAGTACGATGTGCATTTTGAGACTTTGAATCTCAGAGATTCAAAACCACTGTCCATTACAAGTTTGAGTGAGTGCAGAGGATTTCTTGTGATTTTCCCCCATTCTGTTGTTTTTTCAGAAGACAGTGGTGGATGGTGATTATGTGCTGAGCATCACTGCATTTAGTAGTGCAGATGGAGCTCCTCTGAGCTCTTCCATTCAGCCTGTCACTGAATGTCATCAGTCTCTCTTCTGGCTCTTTAATGTTAGACATCTCTCTTCCCTGAAAGCCCTGTGGCAGACTGGAGAGATGCTGCCCACTGGATCCATAGTCCTGGTTAAATTCAGTGGCTCATCCTCAACAGCACTGTGTTAAGGAACCTTTCCTGTCTGACCATCCAGGAGCTGCTCTGGCAGTCACACTCCCCACTCTACATGTGGGAGATCCAGGGCTGAGCTGTAAGGAAACCCTGTCTGACTGTGTGAGTGTGGAGTGTGCAGGGAGCCAAGTGGGACACCCATGGGGTCACTGGAGCCACCCACTGTAAAGGGGCTTCGGTCCCAGCTCACATGGTGGGACTGTGACTGCCAGAGTGGCTCCTGGATGGTCAGACAGGAAAGTTTCCCTAACAACTTCAGGGAGAAGTAGCTACCACCATCTAGTCATGCCCTGTCAAAGAGTGTCCTATAGTCTTTAAAAAGTCCTGCTCTTTGAAATCAAAGTAAATGCTGCAGTAAATGAGACCTGAGAGCGTTTGCCACGAGCCTGCTCCTACCTTATTGAAGTGTATGAGCTGGTGTGAACAAGACACCCACGCTTGTCAGGCAAACAAACAAAAAGCCCATTTTCAAAAGCTTATTTCTTTGGCTTTACCCAATGCTTAATCTCATCCACTGTTTGTCTGTATCAACATAGCTGTCCTCCTTTGCCTGGGGTTTACAGCGCGGAGAGGAAATTGTTCAAGATCTGGACCTCTGTCATCTTTTCTCTTTTTTTCCTGACTAATTGTCGTGGTTAGCTGATTGACTCGCAGAGCCGGTGATGCCTTCAGAGGGCAGCAGCAGCCTCTCTCCGCCCCTCCTCTGGCTTGGCAGTGCTTACAAAGACTGAGCTCTATATGAAAGAGCGAGAATCAGTTCAGCAGCAGACGCTGCTGCTTGCAGGGGCTGTGCAGAGACCGGCGGAGTCTTAGGAGAATTAGGCCTTTGAGAGAGTGAATATTTGCTTTGCAGATGTGTTGTGTCTATATTGTTTGGGGTTGCCTGTATTGGGGGAGCCTCCAATGGGTTTTTGAGAGTCTTAGAGGAAAGCAAACTTGTCCCTGTCTCTTACCCTGCAAGCCTGCCCTCCCTTCCCCTGGCTGTGCCTGGGACAGTGGCACCTCTCGCCTCCTACCCTCTATGTGCACTGGGGTGCTGTGGGGCCTCTAGCTCGGGCTGTACCGGGTCTTACTGCAGATATTGTGGGTTTAGGAGGAGGAGGAGAGCAGAACCCATGGGCCAAGCCCTCAAAGTCTTTCTTGCAGTGAGGGGTCCAAAATTGAACACGGGATTAGAGATGCAGCTCAAAGGAACTATGAGGAGTACAGTTCCATGGGAGGAAGGCTTACCCATGCTTTTACCCTTTCTGATTTTGGTAAGGAGGTGTGACATTGTTGGATGCACAGTTCTGGCTCAAAAAACCTGGGGACTGTGGGACTGGAGTGAGGCTATTTTTGTTAGTTTATTTTTCTCATCTTTATATAGATACATGGTGTATTATGCATGATCTATTTATAGTATACATTACATTTAGTACAGTACATCAATATTATACTACATTTAATAATTTAAAACATGTCTTTTTAGGTATATAATATACTCTTTTATTTTTGCATTGAGTTTGTTATTTTTATAATTTATCTGAGACTATTACAACTGGACTGAGAATATATAGGAATCAGAAACATGCAGAGGTTAATATATTGTTCCTTTTCATTCACACCCTGTTTTCCATTGCTGTCTGAAAGCATTGTACAAGGAACCAAGAAATCCACTGTGGCCGTTCGTCACTGTCCTGGGTGTTTGGTGCTCTGACCTTCCTTTTCCCAGCAGTGCTGACTTGCCTTTCAGGACCATTTTGTTTCTATCCACACAAAGTCTAAATCCCTTCTGTGCCTAGAGGATCCAAAAGCACGCACTGATCACTGAGATGAATTTAAAGTATTCAGTCCCTGCATTTTATCTAGAAGGATGAGTATAGGCACATGCCTATATAAAGGACTTTTGCATGAAGAAACTCCAGCTCATGGAGTTGTTTCTAGGAGGTGAATCACACTGGAGGCACTTGCTTAGGCAAGTCTGAACTTCACACTATGAAGTTTATCACACCTGGGTGTGATACTGAAACTAGGAACACTTGTATGTGTCACTTTTCCCTGGCAGTACCTTCGCTCCTTAACACCCAGTTAGCAAAGGCCAAGGTCATACCTGGCTGAAACTATTCCTTTATTAAAGGCAGCAACAGAAACAAAGTTAAATCTTGGAGAGAAACAAGTCCGTGCATGCAGGAACACCAGAAATACAAATGCTAACTCAAGCATACTGTCGTGGGATTTAGCAGGCCAGTCTCCTGGACTTCACACCCTTCACCTGACACCTACTGTGCGAGCATGCAGTGAGAAGAGCAGCTGCTGCTAAAGACAGAAGGGAAAACCAGCAAGTTACTATTGCTGGTCTGTAGCAGGAGTCAGGACTCTGCACCTCAGGTGAGACAAGGAAAGGTTTGTATTGTTGCCTTTTTTCTTTTTTTTTTTTTCCCCCCCTCCAGTGTGTCAATTATCAGTTGTGTTTCAAGGAAGTCACATTCTGTCTGGAAGGGCTAAGAAACTGAAACCTCGCATTTATGGACAGTTTATCACAGGGATTTTAACAAGCTATCATTCCTGCTTCTAATCAGCTGAGAGAATGGAGGAGGGTTTGTTTTTCAAAATTGTCAGTATCCAACTGCTCTGTTTATGCCTTGTTCCCTTCACTTTTGAGGGGGATAAGTCTCAGGACAAAAGCCACCAGAAAACATGGCCTATACATCTGTTCTGCCCCAGGCCAGCCCCTGTCAGGTCAACCCTGCTGGTACCTCAGTGAGAAACTCTCAGATCTTTGGGACCATGGGTAGATCAGGGCTTTTCCCCTGCTTCATCAGCAGGTGACTGGCTGCAGTGACCATCTCCCCTAGCGTGGCAGAGCAGCCAGCTCCAGGAGGCAACAAAGAGCTGACTGGAACAAAGGAGCAGCATGAAATCACTAAACTCAGGAACATTCAGGGGCTGCATGGCCTCAGAGATCAGTCAGAGCACAAACCAAAAGGACTTAAAGAAGGCTCAGTGGCTGAGGCTGGGACTGCAGCTAATAAGGAAATTATTTTCCTGTCGCACAATCTCCTCCTTGCACACGGTTTCATGAATTTTCCTATTCCATCGGAGAGGAACACCCCCAGCCAAAACAAGCCTTTCAGAGCTATGAAACACAAGGGGTTGTTTCAGTGGAGCAAACAGGTTCAAAGAACATGATCACCAGATTAGGTAGTGGAGCAGGGCCCCAGCATTTGAGCAGAAAGATTATCTTCACAATGCTGTAGCTCAGTCTTTATCTGCTCTGCATTCAGCATGCACTAGCAAGGTAAATTCTTTTTTACAATTTTTTTATTTTAACAGAAAATTGCTGTCATTTAGTGGGATTAAGAAGTAGTAACAACAGTTCCACTTGGGATAAAACATGAGTGAGGAGGGACTCAACATAGGACCACTACTACAGAATCTTTCTGCTTCCGTGCAGACAAGAGGAAATGAAAAAAGGACAGGAGAAACAAGGACAGTTCTGGCTGGGGCTTTGGAGTTTTTTTATTGCTGTTGCAAACTGGAAAGGACTGCAGAACTAGCATGAACTCTTTACCCATTCTGAACCCTGACAAGCTTAAAATAGCTTAAAATGACTTAAGCACATACACACCTATGTGTTTAGAGATGTGCATATTTATCAAAGTGGTTAATTTAATTGTAAAAGGCTTAAAACCAGTAAAGGATAAAGACCCGAAGGCGACAGCTCCTGACATTTAGTACTTCAAGATTGTTAAGACTGTCAGGTTCTGTAAGAGTGGTGATGGGAAAACAGTCAACTCAGTCCAGTGTGGTCAAGCTGCCCCTTCCAGATGGAATGGGCAAAGGCTCAGTGGTGGCAAAGGATGAGGGTGAGACTGGTGCCAGTGAAATGTTTCCTTTGGTAAGTTTTTGTGCTAGCATAAAAATTTCCTATTTGAGCGGTATGAGACTTTTTGGGTTTTGGTTTTTTTTTTAATCCAAGATGAGTAACAGGCAGAATTCATCAGCCCTCTTACTCATTTCATCCAGACAGGCCTAGATTCCCTTCTCACCATTTTTGGTCCATTAACCTCCCCTTGTATTCCCTTGTATTTGCTGTATATGCCAATACCACACTCGACCCTTCTGGGGCTAATTCAGGAAGTTTTGTTGACTTCTGTAAATGCTGTCCTGGCACAGGCTAAATAGTCACAGCTCCTAATGAGAGACAGGACAGAAGAGCTGAAGTCTAGCACTGTGTGTTCCTCCCAGCACAGTGTAGTAAGGAATGGCATAGGGAGTTTTCTTTCCAGATGAACAGCTGGAGTGGTGGGCTCATGCTTTTTGGGGATGAGAAAGGCAGAAAAGCACCTGGTTTGGCACTAGTGGAGGATTTTAGCTAAAACAAACACATTCTTCTTGTGAAATCACTGCAATGAACTGGTATTTATCCAGGAAAATATCCAGTCAGAATATCCTGGTCCAGATGTAGTTTAGCCATTTTTTTTTCAGAAATGTACAGGTACATGTACGTTTGTATTTACATGGGTGTGAACATGCTCCTATACTGCTGCTCTTCTGCTTCTGGACTTTCCATTCCTGGGGCAGCTGCAAATGCCAGCTTCTTCTTCTTAAAAAAAGGTCATTATTACTCCATCTCATCAAAAGAAGATTTTAGTGCACTTAAAATGTGGACCATTAAAAATAGATTAACAGATAACCAATGTCTGAGCAGGCCTTTCTCTCCCTCACTCGTGGAACCTATTAGGACCACCTAGATGAAAGATAAAGTCATAATTAACTTGACATTAACTACACATTACTGCAATACCACTAAATTTACTCAGAAGAATCATAAGGTTTTGAATATCCCTTCCTGCAGATGCTATTAAAAAACAGAACCAGGCTGAGATAAATCGGAGACTGCAATAAAGCCCACACTTCTCTTACTGACAGAGGAACTCCCTCTGGTTTCTGATCTGAGTATCCTGCAACAAAGCTTCAGTCCATAGTTGCTTTTGTGACAAATAAAACAAACAAGCAGATGTGGCCAGAGAGGTGTGCAGCTTTTTTGAGTTACATCTTATTACAGGATGATTATGAGAACCCTTAGTTTATTATCATCATACAGCAGCTGTATCTTCTAGTAATGAATAAAACTATGAATACCCTTTAGAAATGTCAGAAGGTTTTTATCTTGAAATACATTCTTTGCCTTCTTGGTGCTCTATGATACCAGCCACCTCTGAAACCCACAAAACAGAGAAACTACCACAGCAGTCCTGTATCAATTAGTATTTCTGAATAGCCCTCCATATGAATAAAGATGCAACATGCAGTGCACAGTTTAATTAGTTTATTTTTTGAAGTTCTGTCAGAAATACAGCTGTGCATTAATTACAAAATATATTAAACTATCAATCAATACATCCAAGGGAACAGGAGTACTTTCTTTTTGTTCAAATGCAAACCAATACAAACCTTTAACATTGACACAGAATAATCTTTTGCATCCATCATCAATGTATTTGGTCTGCTGCCATCTCTAAGTAAGAACAGAAGGTCATCCTGCTTTCACTTCATTAGCAAGTTTAATCCCTTGATAGCAAACATGACCAGACATATCATGAGACCACTTAAAAACCAACTCTATACAATCTCACATTATCTGAGCTCCCACATATACATTACATACCAACATTTTTAGCAAAATAATTTTCCCTGCCCTGCAGGGGAACATTCAGAGGCAAAGAGATAACACGTTCATAATATATTATAATTGGAAAATTTGTGCCATAGCAGCTTTGCAAATACACATAATAAGAATCGGTGACTTAAAACATGTTAAAGACAACAGAAATTTGGAAGATAAAAGCAGCTAAGCCACTTTATAACCACCTTGAGATCTAGCAATGCTGCAAAGCATTAAGTTACCCCATTGCTGAACAAGTTATATGGGACGTGGGTTAAATCCCCATACTTCTTTGTATCTGTTTTAGAGACAACTCTGCAGACCTTTCTCCTTCCATTTAAATAGTTCTAGCAATTATACCTCAATCCACCATGGTAAAACAAGTTCTCAAAAGCAGAGATTTGGAGAAAGGGGAAAGAGGAAAATGAACTAGTATGTGAATAAATATTTTGTTAACATTTATAATCTTTTAATGACAGTAAGATTTAACTGACACTTAGCAAATTAGTTCTGAGAGTCTCTCATGTAATACTCTGACATTACAGTAATTGGACATCACTCAGCATTCTAGTTGGTAATATAAAAACACAAAACCAGTAGAACAGCAGCAGTGAATAAAGCATCCATATTACTATGGCCAGTACAGTATTATACATGCAGTAGCCTTCTGTTCCCTATTGGCTTGTGCTGTTGTACAATTTCAACCTGAATAATTTAAACCCTGCCACCAAAGGGAGTCTCCTCCTCAGAGGCAGAAGTACATCAGATCTAGCAGATAAGGCTCAAAGCAAAAATTGCATTCAGAATGCAAATTTTCAAAAGCAAAGAAAGTATTAATGCATTTAGTGGCTCTTGGGTATAAATTATTTGAACAGAGACTAAGGACATTTTTCTTATTGCTAGGGTTGAGGAAGGACCTGGAGCAGGAAGAAGCTCTCAAACAAGTGTTTCTTCTGACTGCTTCTCCCTCCTGCCCCCAAAAAACAAGAAAGGGAACAAAAGAGAATGTCAGTTTTTGAGCATCCTGAAAAAAACATGGATAGTAACACAGCTTGAAAATGGATTACACTGTACTCGTGTACAGTGCCTTCTGTGTAGAGTGGCTCTGTGCACTGCCATGGACATTGACAGCTCTTAGGTAAGAATGGCTGAACTACTGGGAGCGCTCCAAATGAAGACACTCCAGCACAATGCAGCTGAAAGGATGAGGCTATTCATTATAAAATCTACTTTGGTTTTAAAGCTGAGGTCTTTCCATAGTTTGAGTAATATATGCTCACCTGTCCCCTAATGACAGAGAATACACTAAAGTCACCAGCAACTAACTGCATTTACCATTAGCCAGGAAGTCCATGTTTCTGTAATGACAATACTCCATTGACCACAATCCCTCTTCCATCTAATAGGTTCTACTTGCAGAAGAAATTTTACTCAATCTGGATATGATGAACAAAGTGGTAGGTTGGGTCCTGGAACCTTTACCTCTCACGCAGGCAGGCAGAGTATCCTCCCAAACCACCGAAGTACAGCAGTCTTTCTTTAGTCTTGTACATATTAAGCAATGTGCCCTTTCCCCACTGGTATTGCTCTGATGAGGCCACACAGTTGGAACACTCTTCAGTATATCTTAAGCTGCAGTGTCTCAAGTCTTTAGGTTGTTTCACTAGCTTGGATAAATAATACACATAAGCTCATGCATGGCTTAATTCTTTCTTCAGTATGGGAATGTGTACTTAGGTTATGGGGTGAACAAAACGTTTTTCTTCCCTCCTTTTAAAGACAGATTCAGAACTCTATCAGCACCATGATAAGTTAAAATTTTTAGCACCAGTGAACCTGAACTATTCAGCTTTGACTGCTCAAAACTAACATTTACATGGCATACAATCAGTCAGTACAGAAAACAATAATACACACAGCATTAGGAACCTCATGAATCCTTGGCACAGTGAATCTAGTGTTTGATAAATGAGTAACTGTGGAAGCCAGATTCTCTTCCTAAAAGCAAACAGGATTACACTTTTTCCTCACACTGCCGAATTAGGCTTTCCTTACCGTCCAAATTGCTGAGTTGGCCCAACTCCTATTGTCTAAAGGGACAGGAAATACCCTCAGCAGTTGGATGCCAATATGGCCAGCAGCCCACGGAGAATTCATAGGGGATGACATGAGTTGTACATCATCCACAAATCCAAGAGATCACTTCAACAGATGCAGGTCAAAAGTTCAGATTTTGTACAAATTCAGGTTTCAACAACAGTAAAACAAATTCTGCATCACCCTCTCTGGTGCATCCCTTTACTCATGTGTCCACACAACCTGAAACATGTCCAGCACTAGGAGATTCCACCAGCACAAATGCTGAACTTTTGTATCTCTTGATGATTGTGGTTGACATTCTGGGCCTAGAGGACACACTTACAGAAAGATTTATCAAAATAAAGAGAATTAGGGAGGCACTTTCAGACCACATTACAAATATTTCTTCAGTGAATGCAGCTCACAGTCATTTAAGCCTTCTCCAAAGCACTACCTCATGTCTTTTGGAAATACCAGCATCAACTCTGCATCAACTCTACATCAACATGCAACTTCCTGAAGGAGGAAAGGGTCAAAGCATACCTGAACCCTTGGTGACATGAACAAAGTCCTAACCCTAACTTCAAACTTCAAGAGAGACATAGCCAATGCAAAATTCTACATAAGTCAATACAGAAACTCTCTCAACTTTCCCAAGCTCTGTGAAAAAAAAAAAAAGAAAAAATTCCTCATCTTTATTAATTTTGCTACTTCCTTCCAACAGCATCTATTTCAAGGCACTGAGGTGAAGACTTACAGATCTATTTGATATGACTGAAGTTTTACCAAACCGAGATGCACAGGTTCTACAATAGGATTTTCCTGTAGGCAGTTAAGTTTTGATTAACACTTCATTTAGTTAGCTTGCTACAGAAGTAGCTTATTATTTCAGGAGAGAACCTTACCAAATATTTAAGCATATGACCTCATAGAGAAAAAAATATACCAGCAACAGCAAAGTTCCATTCAGGTGAAGATCAACTATGTTGGCAACACAGCCTTTGTGGAAAATGAAGCACAAGAAGATCACTTTTGTGATCTGTGTGGAACAGCATGAGTAAGGCTCCATTTCCCTGGTTAGGACTTGCAGGCTACATGGCTCCATCCGTACTGCGGGCCTGGAAGCCTTCTCTGCGGACACTGTTCAAGTCCAGGCGCGTTAGAACCTCGCAGCGCACCAGGAGCGTGTCATCCTTGATGAAGGTTCTCTGTTTCAAGTTCTGCAGGTGCATGAAAGTCACATAACCAAAACCTTTGGGATTGCGGTGAATTGTCGGTCTCTGGAAAGCCAGTAGCTCTGGCTTGGCTTCCATCACCTCTTCATGGTTCTGCCTTTCTGGCCCTTCTGATTGATCCAAAATAGAAAGTCGTATGGTGCCTTGGAAAGGCCAGGGCAGGTGGCTGTCATATTCCCCTTGCATCGTGTGGACGAACAGAGAGATAAAATTAGCGCAGCGCTGAGCATTTGGTAACTGGATATGCAGGCGCAAGCACAGCTTGTAGCCAGGCTTCCCCGTATAGAAGCCAGGACTGTGCATCACTACAGGCCTCTCTTCTTCCTGGGCTTTCTGCAGTCCACTGAAGTTCTCAATCTTCCAGATATAAATACCATTACATTGCTGTGCCTCCATTTCAGTAATCTTTCCCTCCAAGCTTCGGATAGTACGTTTGAGTTCTGCCATGTGAGTGTTCTGAGTCTCCATTTTAGCAATGAGTTCCCTGATTTGGTGATCTTGTCTTACCAGACGACCTTCCAACTGCTGAATAGTTTCCTTGAAGTTTTCAACTTCTGGATTGCAGTCATATGCAGCATGTGACACATGTGAGAAGAGGGCAGGCTCGAAGGGTAGGCCATTGATGAAGGGTACAGGATTTGCAGCAGTGACACTAATGTTCTGGAAACTCTGAGCCATCATTCTCATGTGAACCTGAGTGAACTCCTGCATATGTCGTGCCAGTTCATTCCTTTGCATCTAGGATTTAAGAGATATGGCATTAGGAACACATCAAACATCTGCAATCACAGATGTGATTAAACGTGGCTCTGAAGAAAATCAAACAAGTAGTTGCTTTTGTCATGTGAGAAAAACTGCAGTGTGAATCAAGGACAAGGTGTGACAATAGGACACTACCAATGGAGAGCTCCAAATTTACGATCACTGTTAGGAAAAATGAAAAAAGAAGTTCAAATACCAGTGGACAAATTGCACAATCTTTTAGGTTGGAAAAGACCTTTAAGATCATTGTGTCTTTGCCCTGATGTTGATAGAGCTGGGGTTCAACAAAAGTGTATATATGAGGTGGTTTCAGCGTGGAATTGTTAACTTGTGAACTTAACATAGAACTGACATAAATGACTGCAATATAAATCAGATATGTACATTATTGTTTTTGTTGGCTTGGGACTTTGAGATGTCACAAAAATATTCCTGATAGAATATTTATCATTAGTAATAGCATATTGTATTGTTGCATAATTCTATGTGATATTTAATAAGGGAGCCTTTGATTGTATTTTTACAGAAGCTGTAGCATCTCCAGGAAAACAACAAAATTTAAATTCTCCAGAAGAATCTGAGAACAGCTTCTTATTAAAGGCCAGACCCGCACTTCAAATGGAAGCAATTTTGAGTAAAAGACAGCAAGTATTTCAGTAGTACATACAATGAGAAATAGGAACAGTGTATTTCAAACTGTGCACCTGAAAATAAAAACAAGATATGAAGAAATATGGAGTATTTTATACTGAAAACACTCTTGTCAAATATTCCAAAGGCAAGCACTAGGTGTTTATTCAGGGTCACCTTCTTGTTAATGAGCATTCATGATAAAAAAATTCAGGTTTTGTAGGAGTGATCATTTCCCTATGAAACCATCATTAATTATGGTGTACACTTTCAGTAACATTGTTCAACTCAAAATAAAGACATGGTGAAAGACTGATAGTGATAAATATATTTAGAATTTTTCCTGTGTTCTGAATCAGCACTTTACTCCCTTCACTGATTTCCTAAAATGCTTCACAGTACCAAATGGTGTATGAAAACTGATGTGCAAATGAAAGGCAAAGACCCATTTTTACAAAGAGGTATTAAAAAACAAGAAATAAGAGTATCTAGATTAATAATTTTAGAATTTAATAAAATTGATTTTCTTTGTGGAACTCTAGGACTTCTAAGTGTATTTGGCCACAGCTTTGGAAGAAATGCTAGAAGCTACTTTATTGACAAGAAGGCTGAGAAAACATGAAATAATAAAAGCAAGGTCATCAAGCAAATTGTTCACAGAGCTTTTTCAATTTGAAAAGGCAATTTTGAAATGCAATGTATCAACATGTAGGTTTCAGAATTAAGATACCTCAAAACAAAAAAACCTACAACCACAAATCATTGAAGATTTTGGGTTGGTGAATGAGACAAGAATAGGAGAACACATTAAAGAACCAATAGACAAAATCATGCAGAAGGTCTGCAATCCATGGTACTGATAGAAGGCTTACCTTTTCAGGACACCCAAAGGCACTGTAAAAACATGGTACCGGGGCAGTAGGACAATCATTGTCATAATGGTTAGGCATCTAAAACAAATCAGATTTGATATTACTTCTTCATCAAGAGTATTCTCTTATAACATCCAAAAATGATACAGCTGGATGGATTCTGAAGACATACCTGAAGTCAGATCAGCTTATACCTACATAATTTCTTAAAGGAATATGGAAGTTTGGAACAAAAATGTTAGCTGATGATAAAAATTCTACATCCTAGTTGTATGTACTGTAGCAATTCATTGACTTTGTTCTTACGTTAGGCCTCAGAAAGCATTCAGGTTTCCTTGCTAGACCAAACACCTTTTGTTTCCAGCCTACCCTCCAGCCAGATCGTGTCCGTTTCCTTCCCTTCTGAAGGGCTACTTGCACATACTTATTGTGTCTCTCTTCAATTGTTTTTGTGGTCCCTGTTTTCCAGATCCAGATCAGTCATCTCACTGCTCTGGATCCTCCCTATCCACCCTCCCTCAAAAGCATGACAACTTCAGTTGATGCCTTACAAGCCCTAAAGAGAGCAAAGGGGAGTTGTGTGTTTCACAGGCAGAATCCCTGTTTATATAACCCCAGGTGTTTGCCTTGTTTCAATATCATCATGAAGCACAACACAAGGCTAATACAGGTCAGCTATTATTGAGAATGTTTAGCATTCTCTGTTCCCCACTTCTGCAGTTCATTACCTGACAACAGACCTTTCCAATTGTCATTACTAAGCTCAATTCTGTTTTTCAGGACTTTAAAAGATCATTCTTTATTTTAACCCAGGCCATCAACACAGTTGCCATCCCAAATTAAATAAATCAACAATTACCATTTTCCTGCCAATGAAGTTAATACTGAATAGGTGAAATAATAATGGCTATTACAATAGTAATGGACAAGCAGAATTCCAGCCAGCATCTGCAGTTTGATAGTGAATTTACTTATAGGTACTTTCCAACAGTGGCTTTCAAGTACAAATGCTCTCCCCATCTGCCCAAATCAAAGCCTCTTCTTGTAATGTCAGTCATAACCACTGGCAGTTGTTGGTATTTTTTAAGTTCCATCCAAGATCAAAGACATGCAGCATGGCCCCTGTCAAGAAGCAGTACAGCTGAACAATGTGATGTGCAGCCAAAATCCTACAGGGGTTTGCCAGGCTGCAACTGGAAGCTGGAGCAGCATTTAAGGGAGGATCACACCTGCGCTGGACATTTTCAGAGAGAGGCAGGCAGCACTTTATTAGCTAGCAGACAAACTGCATCTCCAAGTTTAACTTCAGATTAAAGAAGCAATGTAAATATGAAACATCTGACTCAGAATAAACACAGAAAAAGGGAGTCTCTTACCTGCTCTCTGATGAGCACCGTGTTGCAATATTCACAAAATACGTTGGCAAGTGGGCAGGTTTGGTCATGAAGCTTAGTGATCAAACAGAAAAAAGAAAGGGGAGAAAGCATCAGTAAGGTTACCCAATTTAAGAAAGGGCTAATCACCCTTGATCAGACATTAGATTTTTATTTATATTCCAAATTTTGCATTTAGCTGTATGCAACTGTGAAACAAAAACAATCCCTTTACCCTGAACAGTATGTTTTCTATTTCCTGGACTTACACAAGAGATTCATAAAGTTGGAGCTACTTTATTTCCTAAAGCTCTTATGCTCCAAAGAAGTCTGAATTTAACCAGAAGTTCCTAAAATTCACATTCAATTGTACTGGAGCTATATGAAAGCTTTTTTTGTTTGTTTTTTATTTGTATTGGTGGACTATATTAAGTATGTTTGATTGACAATTTACAATATTAATATCATGACATTTAATAGTCCTTGAGATAGAACACATCCATACGGAGATAAAGAAATGGTAACAGCAAAAGGAAAGTATTATCCTCAGTATCACCCAAGTGAAAAAAGCAGAGCCAGGAAAAGAATTCAGAAATTATCTTGGTCTTGTGTGGTAGCAGATATCCCCAAAAGATTTCTCTCCTGATACATCCTCTCTCCCAGGCATAAAATCTGCAAATGTAAATACTGTTTTTTGTATTCCACTGGCAGTAGATATTGGCCAGTCTGATGGTAAGGTCAGAAATCAATGGTTCTTACACAAGTCTCCTCACATCACATGGTTCTCAGTAAGTTTGTATTTAAGGACAATCTCTCCCCAGCTTTTGCCTGTTCTAGGCTCATGTCCTGAGTTTGTAGCTTCTCAGCTGTGCAGCAGCACAAAGAGCTCTTCTACACCAAAACCTTTCAGTTGTTTGGTTTTTTTTAACTGCTGTTGCCTTTCCAAGCAAACCCATGTGAATGCAGGTTGACAAACTGAAGACTCCTGCTAAGTACCTCTTTATCTTCATAGGCCATAGATGTGGCACAATTTGGGCAACACACTTGGCGCCTTGGACACTCCTGGGTCATGTGCTCCTTCAGATGGTTCTTCGGGAAGGTTCCTTGGCACTGTGGGCATTCCACAGTGGAAAAATCACACTGCAGCTGGTGGTCCTGCAGGAGGGCAGAAGAGGGATTTGATACTTCAAATAAGAACCATCATCTTATCCGTTTTCAAGAGAAAGCACAGTGCAAGACAAACAAATCACGATCTTTCCTTCGTGCAAGGAAATCCTTATACACTTATGCTGACTCTACCAACAGCCTGTTACTGTCCCATTTCTAAGGTCAGGGTTTCATGTATTCAGAGCTTTAAGAAAGCTCTCAGTAAAAATTTAGTTTTATATTTATCCTTATAACTGCATATATTATTTTCCAAAACAATTATTTCAACTCATATATGTAGCTACTTCAAGAGACTATTAAACTGACTTTAAGAAACTTGTGTGAATACAGACATAGCTGACGTACTCTGTCTGTACATGTGAAGTACAGACATAGCTGATTAAAAGACATGAATGATCTCAACAAAAAGCTGCATTAGTACAATTGTCATGCACTATGATGTTCACTTGAGAATCACATAACTACAATTAAATACTCATCAAAAAACAAATATGTGTAGCTATAATCTTGAAAGAAAAATGCACTGAATCAGCATAAATGAGTACCAGGTGACCGCCTATTTAAGTAATTTGGAATTTTTACTTCTCTGTGAAAACAAGGTTCTGTATTTTCAAAACTAATTCTCACCTCTAAGTGCCTGAGCTCCATCTTCATACTGCAGCCCTTGTTGGGACACTTAACCATTAATGAAAGGATTTCCCGTTTGGCGAAGTTGTCAGGAAAAAGTTGATTTTCAAGCAGAATTTCATTGTCTACAGGACATTTGTGACCTGCATCTCTACAATGCAGAAAAGCAAGGAAAGATATTCCAGTATTACCAACAGATCTCCAAGCCCTTAAATTTAAAGTATTTTTACACCAGCAAGACATTAGTTGCCAAATAATAACACAGTAAGAAGATCTTTGGAAACAATGGTATTTATGTGGCAATGACCAGAAAATATGGAAGGTATTTCAGAAAAATTGAAAACACAGTTTCACTGGAGGTGGCATGACTGGGTTTGCAGCACTTTTCAAACTCAAACACACTTTATTTGTACAAATGCCATGTTAAGTACTCTGGAAACAAACTTGAGGAATATGTAAATACACTAAGAACTTAAGAGACCTGTTTCTGTAAGTACTTCATACAGCTCAAACATCAAAGAACATTTCACATACTCCTGCAAAAGAATTCTTCAAACTTTCTTGGACCTCCTCTCATTTCTTCTCATTTTATAAACAGCCAAGGTAATCACAGCTGAGAAAAAAAGCAAAATTGTCTTTTTTTCCAGTTTCACTTCATCTGTTTGGCATTACATCACACACTGCTCAGTTTGCTGGTTTTGTTATACAGCCGTTTGATCAGCTGGTCATCCTTCAATTTGATTATACAGCAAACAGGGTGAAAAACTCCAGACACAAAAATTATTAGTAACTATGAAAATTACGCTGGATTTGGAACTGGGTGTGGCATCTGAAACCATTTTAACAGCCAACAGACTGGAAGTCAGTGCTAACTGGCGAAGGTTTGGAATCTGATGGAACATGAACACATGCAACCTGCACAAGATAACTAACAGCCTGTTCCAGTTCATCAGGTTTTGTCTACCTGCATTTATATACAAAAATCATTAGAAATGGAGTAAAAAAGGGGATCATCTCCATCAAATTTTCCACTATCAGCTAATTCTTAAATCAGTAGGCCAACATATTGATTCACAATTAAGTAATGCAGTTAAAGAAGCATAAGGTATCAAAGCTCCTGAGTGCTAACGGAAACAGCAATAAAATGGAAAAATACATGGGGTGGAAAAATGTCAGAGAGCACTTGTGGTGCAAGGATCAAAGGCCAGATCATTGTCATTGTCTGCAAGCAGGAGGGGAAGTAGAACCTAGTGGGCTGTGGAGACCAGGAGGGAATTTATGTTCTTTGTTGGAAAAGGAAATAATCGCTCAGCAACTCCATCAGCAATGCTGCTAGAGGAAGTGGAGGTAAAGTTATGACTTCAAATAGAAGCAATGAACTTCCTTTCACAGCTTTTGCTTGCAGAGCAAGCTCACCATATGCCTGAGTCATACTCCTAAACAAGTGGAAGAAAGAAAACAACTTAGCTTGCCTTGCTTCAGAGCTCCCTGAGCTATGATCAGTGTGATCTTTGTCACAAGCCAGAATTGTTCCCTCACTTCACAACCTACAGGAAAGCAGTTTTCACAGGTATAACTTGGTTACAAAAACCCTGTTTAGTGGAGTATAGAGATAGCTCAGTAGGACTGCTGATAAGACAGCAGCTTTATTTCTACAAAGAAAAGCTAAACATGAATGAGAGCAGCCAACAACAAGTTAATTTGAAATAAGGATTATCAAGTCTCCAGTTTATATAACTAGCAAATAAAGGGCAAAATAAGAATGAACTGCAATTTTCCAAAGTAGGAAAGTGTAGTAAGGAAAAAGCAATAACCCATTGTAGGATATTAAACAGGCTTCAAATCTATTTACAAGGATCAGGATTGTGTCTAAAACATTTCTTAGATCCATCTACAAAGATGTTGCTATACATTTCCTGTGACAGAACTGAGTTTTTGCACCTCGATTCTAACTTAACATTACAGTGAAGGCTTTCCTATGCTGGAATTATTTATCACACTGCACTCTGCCATTTGCAACAGCACCTGGGAAACAGTGGCCATCTGCTACAAAGTACAATGAATATTGTTATAATTTTCCTTGAGATTAAAATACAGGTATCAAGAGTAAAGCCAGAATAACTTTGAAAGAAAAGCCTGCTCCGTGATTTTAACAAGTGAGCTGTTTAGCTGAAAAGCTGAGACAGTTGGTAGAGACTTTAAATGCAGCCATGCCAGATGTTGGATGAACTGCCAGCACCCAAAGATTGCCCTGCTGCCCCTTGCTACCTCACAACTCTGCTTTTCCAATAAACAGAGGTTCTGATATTTGGCAAGCTCTACTACAAACCCTAAGTCAGCTTTGCCTTAAAATATAGGAGAAGACTGGAGTGAAATTGAGTTAGCTATAGCACCTGAAGTTAGTTCTTCTAAAATTTCCAATAATGTATTTTGTTGACCAGTAATGTTTGTAAACTCATTTGTAGTTACTTAGGTAGATAAGCTTCTCCCCTTCCATGACTTATAGCACTTCAAGGCACTTCAGACAGCTTTCTTTAAAAAGCTGCCAAGACTTTCTGGGAGGCAGACATTTACTGTGATCAAATCTCATCTAATCATGTCCTTCACAGTGCAAGATAGAAGAGCCCAGTTTTTAAAAGGTTTTCAGTTTTTTTTTCTAGTACAGCCACAACTTCTTCAACATGAACAACTAAATTCTTTGTGGAAGTCACAAGAAGCAATTACTCAAAAAAATACTTGTCCATCCTTCATCATTTTAAATCCTTAATCTCTGTGTTCACTTGAGCTAAGACACTGGGGAAATGAGGAATAAAGAGAAGCAATTTTTTCTGATCAAATGAAGGCTGTGACAATCACTTAGTGAAAAAAACAGTACTTAGAGAATGTAAAGTATCACTTTCCATTTTCATTTTAGTTCTGTAGAAGCTTCTCAATATCTCAATCAATCTGGTACTGTACACAGTACATACTGCAAATCGATACTGTACTGGAGACACTACATAATCCAAATCAATAGCTTGATCCATGGATACCAATTAAGCCCGCAGTTCAGCCCTTCAGGGATTCTGAGAGGTCTGGCACTTCAAGCTGTCCTCCCTGCTTTCACAAGCATTCACTAAAACTGTCCTCCAAAGACAGAGTTCAGTGGGGAATGAGGGAAAACTTTTACTCTCAATGAAACATCTGAAATATTACACTGACGATCTACAGTCTTGAAGGAAAAAATGCTTTCCACTTTGTTCAGTATCTACTGCAACAGTCATCACTATTCATAGAGAAGCAGTATAAAAGAAGCAAAAGCTTCTGGTCATTGAAAACTGTTTGCAAACCTAAAACTGAGCAGAGGAAATGTTCTGTTAATTTAAAAAGGAAGAGAAACCATTTCCCATGCCTGGGGTTTAAGAAGGAAGTTTCTCTACCCGTTCTGAGCTTGGGTTCACCGCAGTTTCTCACCCAGTATTGCTGTAAATTCTAACCAATGACTCTAACTGTACAGCTCACCAGCAGAAACATAAAGATTAAAAAAGAAGATCACCATAGCTCTTAAAAGATGTGAAAGACTGGAAATGAGACACCCATTTTTGGTAATTTTGAGTAATTTACCCCTCAGTTTTTAACCTAAGAATTCTGTTGTCTTTGCTGAGTAGACATTTCTAAAGCTCACTATGTTTAAGTACTAATTTACCTTCAGAATTTATAGACATCATAATCCTACGAGAAGGTTTAAAGACTTATTATCTTTCTCACAGAAATCCCCAAGTTAAAGAGGAGTATAAAACTGCTACTGCCAACAAACAGAGCAAGCTCATACAAAACAAGTAAGGAATTCCAAAATTAAATGGTCTTTATCTGTACAACTGCCTTGTAATGCATACAAGCATGCATGTAATTACGAACATTAACCTCTTGAAAGACTTCGGGTTGGAATGTGCAAAGCAAAGGCCAGAAAGTGAAGCCAGCTCCTTGTGCCAAGGGAACTGGATTACAGTCAAAGCTGACAGTTCCAGGTTTAGGGTTTTTTGCCTTCTTCCAGGCACCTGAATAAGATGAATACCATTGAGTGATGCAGTTGGGTAAAGCCTGATGTACTTTGCTCACAGAAATAGGAAGACAATGAACAAGGCAAGGGACTAAGCGAGCAGGGGATCTCATGGTATAGTTAATGGAGAACTGAATATCTCTCAGCAGCTTCTGCAGAATCAATTCTCAGGGGGGAACACTGGTGGTGTTCTGCATTTTCTGGATCTGTTTCTCAGAAATATTAATGAAACTGATGCTAACAAGAACTGTGCTGTAAATACACACAAATTTCTGTGCTGTCTAGAAAGAACTGATATTGTAAGTAGGAAATGCAAACCTAAATTTGTCTTTTCATTCTCAGCTCCAACATTTCATTCCTTGTTCCAAAAGGAATGCCATGACAAAATACAGCAGCATATGCTACAACAGTGACAGAACCACAGCATTGTTCAGATAGAAAAGATCATTAAGTAGAACCTTTGACTGATCACCACCTTGTCACCTAGAGCATGGCATGAAGTGCCACACAGAATTGTTTCCTGAACACCACCAGGGATGGTGACTCAATCACCCCTCTGGGCAGCCCATTCCAATGCTCGACAACCCCTTCCATGGAGAAATTCTTCCAGAGAATTTATGTAGCAGAAACGACAGAGAAGCCCACAAAACACACAAAATACTGTATTCAGAGAACATCATTGCTGGCACTCTATTCATTTAGTGAGCTACAAATGATGGAAAGTGAAGAAAAAGAAATGGAATAGAACTATGGAAAAATGGTATGAAAAACCAATCAAGAAAGCACTGTCCATTTTGCATGCTGAAAAGAAATACCAGGGAAAAACTCAGTAACATTGAACACAGTTTAATGATCTCTACACAGAAGTGTGCAAAGTAAGGTTGACAATGAGACAATTCTCGATATGGGTCACACAAAATTGAATATATAAATTCCTACCAAAGTGACATTTGAGCTAAGTGAGCAATTGCTAAGAAAAAAAAAATTGGGCTTATGCTGAGAAGGAAAAATCCTACAGCGTAATATTTATCAACGTAATCCAACACTAACTTATGACTTCATTCCAGGTTTAAGGGAAGTACTCTCTACAAGGTACTCTATGCCCTTTCTTGCTCTTTCAGTCATCCATTTTTATAAGCCCAGCCTGCTCTTGCCTTTGTATCTTATTCCTGCTCCCTCATATGCCACCTCTCTCAGTGCTTTGCTCAAGACTATTCCCTCATCACATTCTCTCTTCCAGCTCAACAAGGAAGCACCTAATTTCAAGTGAAGAACTGAAAGCATGAATTACCTTATCTGCACCAAGAAATCAGATTGTCTGCAGTTTCCTGTAGTTATCAAGAGAAACAATCATAGGCAAAAGACAGGTTTTATAATCTTGGGCTGGAAATGGAATTTATTTGGGGGATTTGTCTACTTTTTTTTTTTTCAATTAATATTTGAAGTTTAATAAATTTTTAGATTCATAACCTGAGTAAATTTGTAAAAAATGGCAAAATATCTAAAGCTTATAAAACTTCCAAATTTGTGACATTCTGGCCATATACAGTATTTATCAGAAAGCATCTTAAATGAATCATAAATTTCCAGAGTTCTATTAGCACTCACTGGTAATGCACCTTGGGCAGCTCTATGCAGTTTAGATTGACCTTTAGATTGAACTGCTCTGGTACATGAACTTCTTCTTCAAAGCAGCTTCCCTAACTGTTCCTTTACCTGATTGATTTGACAATGCAGCCTTTGCAGAAACGGTGGCCACACGGGGTCTGCACTGCTTCCCGGAGAGCCATCAGACAGATCGGACACTCATATTTACTTTCCAGGGGCGGATCGAACTCCACGTCGTATCCTTGTGTTTCCTCTGAGAAAGAGCTGGGCGGGTTGCCAGCGCTGCTGCCGACGCTGGAGCTCTCCTCCTTGGCTCCCGCGCTGCAGGCGCTGGCCATGGCTGCGCAGCAGCCGCTGTCCCCGTCTCGGGCTCCACAGCTGCTGTCACTGTGCAGCAAGCTCATGGCAGCTGATCGAGGGCTACACAGGAGTGCGCTGCAACAGGGCAAAAAGATGCATTAATTTAAAATATTTCGAGACCCTCCCTCCCAGGCAAGAACAAAATTTATTTCCGACCAGAAACACTAGAACAGAGTTACAGATTTGGTTTTACTCAAAATCACTGGTTTTGTTTTGTCCCCTTATCTTTTTTTACTTATCTTGTGATGTGTAGGAAAGGACACTGCATCCTGTCAGCATAGTTCGTAATCTTTTTCATCTGACTATCTGATTTCTGTAAAAAGAGGAATCCTCTTTGTCCTTGCTATGCCTACTGAAGATGTTTCTTTATCCCTTCTGTATTATTTACTTCTAAGGCATTCAGATAGATTTTGCACAAAAAAATGCTGTCCAGAATCAAGTTTTATTGGAGGGCAACAGCTCGATTCCATATTTTCCTTGCAGTGTATGTATGTTAGTTAGCATTTTCTGTATAGAGCAATTCACAATATAGATTTCAAATCAACTTAGTTGCAGGACCACAAATAAAATAGAAGTCCAAGTACCTAAACCAAGTAGCTGTTGTGCTGTAAATGAAATTCAAATATACAGCACTGCTGATAACATTTTAGAACTGCCAGTAGGACTTTAAATTGAGTAAGAAGCTACACATGAGATAAGGATAATAATTCCACAGCTCAAAAGCTATCTACAAATTGCTAGTACTCAAACAGAGCTCTTGCTCTCCTTTCCCTCTTCCAGGCTAGCTGGCAGGGAGGACAAGGGACATGATTGTAAGAACAGAAGATAAAAGTCGCCTTTCCCTAAGAGTGGTGGATGGCATACTAAAGCCTGCGTTTACAACACTCCTCCAAAGCAGGGTGAACTCATAGGTATGAAATAAAAAAGTGCTGGTATCCCCAAACAGATTGCTAGTGTTTCTACACTGAATGAGAGAACCTTAAAAAAAGGTCTTAACAACAAATACAAATTCTAAAGACCAAGAAACCTTCCCCTCCCTTGCTTTTTTAACAGTTACAATAATTTTCTTAGAATCCTACTGTGGTTAGTTTTCTATGAATGGCATTTCTTTGAAAAACACAGATTATCACCAGGTGCAAGGCAGTATGAGTAGTCTGAAGGTTAGGGAGCCAGGCATGCAAAACAAGCCCAATAAGCCTGGATTTGATAATCTTTTGCACAGCAGTACAGGCAAAAGTCTCTTGCAGTGTTCACCTAACAAATTCCCTGTAATACCATTATGTCATTTAAAATATATTAAGGATGGAAATCCAATCAAGAGATGAATTGTAAGAATTGTTTATCTGCATCACTACTGCAGATGCTGGGGGCAGCAGAATGAATAAGGTTACCTTGACCACAAGCTCACAAAACTGAAAATTTTCTTGCCTATATCAGAATCTGCATATCACAAGTCATTTTTACAAAATGTTCATGGATAGGAGGAAGACATATGGGTAGTTTTATCTGGGTACTTATTTTACAACACTTGAAGATCACATCAAAAGAAATACTAATCACACAAGGCCTCAACTAGCATTTATGGGAAATACATTTTGGACACATAAAACATCACAGAAATGTGCTTTAGGCCATCCACATGATAAACAACTGGCAATACTGCCCATGTTAACACTCTATGAGCTATTTTTTTCCAGCTATCCAGAGTAAAAAAAAGAGGCAGATCTATCTAAACAAAAACAAAGTTACCATATTTTGGTTAGATATAGTTAGAATAATCAAAACTGAACTTTTATTCTGTTGTATAAATACATGACTTTCCATCTTGTTGCGGTATGCAAAGGTATGAGAAGTATCTGAAGAGCAGCATTCTTGACATTTCCAAAATACCATTAAGGTACAGAGCCTCAAAGCACAGGATGACAGTTCTGAATTGTACTGAACCTGTCAGCAATGCTCACTTTCTGCAGAAATAACTCTAGAGCAGAGCTGTCTGGAACTGCACCCAAAGTGCTGCTCACTTCCACTCCTGTTTTCCACCCCAATGTATTGTTCCTATACTTTATCTACCACAACTGGCTTTATAACTGGGGCTCCTAAACACAACATCAATACAAACTAAACACTAAGAATGCTCTCCGCAGCTGCTCCAGCCATAGTCCAGACACGACCAGTTTAATCCCACAAAAGGACCAGCTCCCCCAATGACTTAGAATGGACGCAGAAGAATCAATGCTTAGAAAGATGCTCTATGACAGAGATCTTTGTTTTAGACTGCCATCAGTAGCTCTCTTCTCTCTGCAGAAAAAACCCAGCTTGTTTCCACTGTTAACTAACACAACTTATTTAACAATTGCTGCAGAGGATGATCAGTCCACGGGCCACATCTCATGAAAAACTACAGGAACTAAATTGGGTCAATGGAGTGAGAATGTTGGTATGCAAGATATTAGAATCCACAGGCCAGCCTAGGACTGAAAAATTCACATTACTGTAAGCCACAGGGGTATATTTAGTGAGACTAAGAAAGGGAAGAGGAACATACATCCCTTTAGCAATGTCACAATGGAATTCAGGAAATCACAAGAAGAAATATAGAACAGCTTTACTCAAATTCAGCTGTCACATTAATTGCAAAGAAGTGTGTGACTCTGCTCTTGGGCTGTTCCTAGGAAAAAAATCCCATACTATTTAAAATACTGTTCTTATAAAAGAAGAAACCAGGATCTGACTCGGTATAATCTCACTAGTTGAACACTTTGTAGGCTTAAGTGCTGTGCAAGCAGTGTTCTCCTTGCCCATTTGAATTGTTCCTACAGACATAGCAGGTAGGTATATTCAGTTTACAGAAACAAAACTCCCTTACCAGAGTCAGTTTAATGAATGAGTCAGTGCAATCAGTCAACATCCCAGTCTCACACAAAAAGCCCCTTATTCAGTGATACATTCCACTCCTACATGGAGCTTTTTATCTGTATATGACCAAATGGTTCACAAAAAAAGAAGTGCAAGTATCTTTTTAAATTGGGAAATTCAGGCACAAAGAGGCAACTTAAACAAGGTGATTAAGAGCCAGATTTTAAACTCTGTTCCTGTTTTACCTAAGATAAGATGAAATGGATAAGAGTAGGAGGAATCCTATCTCTGAGCAAAATCCTCCTTCTTCCACACACATTTTAGGTGTGGGGCAAGGTACAATTTTCCAAATCAAAATCCACACTGCTGTTACTCAGACAATTAACTAAGGCCTTATTATTTCACCATAGTTTAAACAAATTTCTCTATCAGTTTAAACTCCTGTACTAGTAATTAGATCTGTTTCTTGTGGAAGTTACTTTACCCTCCCAGACTGCAACATAGGTTTAATCTTTTTGGACAGAGCAGTGCTAGGACAAAAACAGCTACAGAAAAGTGTACTTTGAGTGGTATTGACAGGTCTTTTCCCCAATAAAGATAGACAGTCCGTGAGCCTACTGTAGCAGTTTTTCACCTTCCTCTCCTGGGGAATTAAAAAAATGCTTAGGCTGGAAAAGGATGGATTTTAACACCCTAACTAGGATATATCCCAAAATTCAAATCAAGTTGCTACCCTTTCTTTTTGACTGTGAAACAGATTTCCAGTGAAATAAAAGTTAAGATCTCCTAAAAACCACATCAGTTTTTCTTCTTACTGATAAGAGCTGCTATTCTTCCTCTGTGCTGAACAAAACTGAGTCAAATGCAAGTACAACAATATCCAAATAATAATTTAAAATATCTTGTGTACACCACAGCCTTGTGAACTTATCCTTTTTAAAAATGTTAGTCGTTTAATATATTAAACAGTTTTCTAGACTGCTCTCTATACCTTTTTTTTCCCACAACATCCAGCTTTCAGATCCAGGAACAACTGCAAGTAAACTGGATCGTTACATGGTAATTCTTGCTTTTGCTAGTGTGAAGTTTCTCAAGCAGAGAAAGTCTTAAACTATGTTTGGTAATGTACCTGAAATGGCCTTTTCTAGAGCTAGGAAGTGCTGTCAGATCTGCTGACTCTGGAGATAATGGGCTTTAGCTTGGGCACAGAGGTATCCAGGCCTTGGGCTGGCAAAAGTTGATTTCGCTCTCCAAGGCAGCAGCTGTATTGCTTGCCAACAGAAAGGAAGGTGCTTTCCACGCCAAATGGTAATGGACAGAACTTGTTTGATAATTACCTGTGCTGCAGAAGTCTGGGAATGCCCTAAGGATGAAACTTTCACGCCCCAGAAAAGACAGTTAAGACTACAGGAGTCCCCATCCCACTTCTCCAACTTTAAACCATAATGAAACCTTTCTTCACTAAGTAACCTGTGCTCTGTTGCTATTTACACTGCTACATTACAAAGTGATTAGGCTGATGCGAGATAGCACAGTCAGCCCAGAAGAGTCAACTCCTGCAAGAATAATGGACCTTACAAATAATGTACCTTATGATAGATAAAACCTATTTCAAACCAGAATTTAAACTGCCCATATTTTAAGTTAATGCATGCAACAAAGCTCAGTACTCTGATTTTTCGAGTCCCATAGTATAATGAAGCTTAGGTAGGACTTCTATAGATTTTTGAGCGCCAAACTCCTCTAAATCAAAAAAAATCACTGGTACCAGAAAATATCTTCAGATTGCCTGTAAAACCCCACTATCCTATTAAGAGTATTAGGGAGGAAGTAAAAGTAGGCATTGTATACTATTTACAATGAAATATGAAATGATATTTTCAAGCATGTGTCAAACTTAAGGAACACTGTGCAGGGAAGTATCAGCTGCTATAAGAGAAAAATTTTATTATGAATCAGGAAGTACTTAAAACAATTAATTTCCACATGACCTTTCCTGGAAAATTGACACTGACTACCCATATAAATAAGGAATCAATAGAGAGAACTATTCCAAATCCTTTTTCTTACTCAAAGTCCACAAATATAATTAATTTGCTTGCAGCCTGGCCAGGACACACCCACCAAGGCAAATGCCTTTAGCACTGCATCGACAGCAAAACTGGCCAAACTTTTCTCTTTTCTTCATCTGCCTTGCTTATGCAGGTATAGATTTCTGGGTCATGAGACTGACAGACCAGTGGAGTGACTTTGGATAATTTGTTTATGGAGTAATACTTGCAAAACCTATTCCCAGGCACATTAATCCATGGTCTACTGATAACTGATAAGCACCATGTGTTTCCACTATGAGGTTTGTAGCTATCATCACTATAGCCTCTTCCAGGCAGAACACATGAAATTATGCTAATGCCTTTTAATTAATACTTATAAAACACTTTCATTTCAAAGCTATCAAATGGCTAGACAAGCTGAAGCAATAGGAGATTCAGGCAGAACTTGTAACTGCGAAAACTAAATTCTGGTTTCTTGTAAAACTCTACAAGCATGTTGCTAATACTCTGTTGAGATACGAACTTTCTTTTTTGCTAATAGCAGTAACTGTTAAGACATCCAGGTCTTTAGGATGACCACCATACTCACACCATTTTAACATGTCAACTTGAAGACTTGAAAGAAAAATTTTTGTTTGAGGCAAACACAATCAAACAACATTCAGAGCTCATTAGACTATCAAGAGCTCCTGACTAGAGCAGAGCAGCCCTTGGGGGTTTCTGAAGTTTTCCAGGTGATTTCTCTTTATTTGTAAAGAATGCTGTCAGGCTTTAATCACATAAGTATTTTCATGCTAGAATGTTACTTAGGAGACTAGATGGTGGCACACTCACAGTTACATTCATATTTTATCCTACTTAAGTATGTTGAAACAAATTTAATTTTAGTGAGCAGTGGAAGCATACTATAGTCTATTTAACACCAAGATACTCCATGGATTTTTCCATAACAAAAAACAAACCAAAGCCAAAATTCCCTGAAACTTTCTTCAATTTATCAACTTTTAGACAGAATTTACTGGGAACTGTTCAGAATAACAAATACAAGGACAGCACTGTTAGTGAGAAGAACAGTACCGTTTAACTCTTTACTTTGGCAGGGACTCTGGCTTCTGTTCTCCCTTTGCACACTGAGAATACATTGAGATATGCATTATGTCTTTCTATACCTCTCAGTAGATATACAGGGCATGTAAGATGCTGCCCTAGTGGGGACAAAGTAAACACCCATAAAGCACTTCAAAAACAGGCAGGAAGAGGTATGGCTGTGAACTAATGTAATTTCTGCAAGGCACAGTCTCCAGGCTACATTCAATTCCCATCCACCTCTACAGGCATGAGGCTTGTATGTGGCATTAATAGAACGATCTGAGATCCTGGGAAAGCAAACAATGAATTAAACACACTCATTTTGAAGCAATTAAAACATTTCTCCTTTTCACTCCACCTTACATTTACTTTTATTTTCTTTCTGACACACTTTATGCCCGGAATCTTTTATGGTCAGTTTTCACGGTCTGGAGCTAAAACTTTTTTTTTTTTTTACATCTACTTAGCTGATCTGTGCTACTGAGATACAAAAGTTACTCTTGACATAGTAAACTCATGGAAGTTCAAGGGGTAAAGAAAAGCATGTACGTTCACCTCAGGTATTTTTTCATGCTGAAGTTCTGTCAGCATAGGTACCTACTGTGTGCCTTGTCTTTTGAAATACAGCAGCACTTTTTAAACATAGAAAGCAGTATTGCAGTGTGGCAGTACTACAAAACTTAAAAAGCCATTTATGTCCTGACAAGTTCTCATTCAACAGAGTCTGACTGAGATCCATAAATGCTCACCTGGGAAAAGCTGAATGTACTGTGGAATATGCAAAAGAATTATGCCCAGAGTGATACCACAAAAATAATCCAAGTGCTTTTATCAGCATACTTCGGTGACTTTTTCCCTCCTTCTTTTACTAGAAGCACAAATTTTACAGCTTTTTCATTCTACAGGAAGACAAAGCAGTTTGCTTGCAAGTCTTTTAACAGTTGGTGAACACACCGCAAAACGCACCCGAAGTTTCAAATCAATACTTTATTAATCACTCAGTAGTATCTAAGACACCACAAAATCCACATAGCTGAGGTGTAGCGCTGCAGAAAGCGTCAGAGGCAAACATGGGAGCATACTTTCGGCAAGCTTTAACAACTAGGTCTAAGGGATATAATTAGAACATTTTCCTCCCACCTACAGCTGAGATTTCCGTTTAAGTACGAAAAGACTCAGCGTGACCTGAGCCAGACGAAATTGATGGAAATTACTACCGAAGTTATAATTCATTACTCGTGTTAATAAAGTTACAATAAATATTAAATACTGCCAGTCTCTACTAGAAAATAAGAGCTACAGGGTTTAGAAACAGTAACACTCTTGCAAATTACTCTTTAACTTGTTCTCGGAGCATTCACCGAGTATCTCCATTTCACAGTGGGAAACACAGAGTTCAAGAGGAAACAAGTTCAGCTGATGTGCTCGAGACAAGCTGCACCACAGCTCGAGAGCCACCCGCTGCTCACGCTCCTCCCGCTGTCCGATGGCACCCCCGGGGCAGAGGCAGGACAAAGTCACTCCAGCCGGGCTCCCACCCGGCAGGCCAGCCAGCGTGACTGCGAGCCCCGGGCCGAGCGGCACGGCCGGGCTCGGCCCCGCGCCACGGTTTCAATTCCGGAGCAGCGCAGGCCGGCGCGCCCCAGCCCCATCAGCGCCCTGCCCCAGCGCGGGCCGCCCTTCCCGGCAACACCGGCCCGGCCCGGCCGAGCCCCGAGCCCCGAGCTGGAGGCAGGGGCCGCAGAGCTCCGCGGGGCCGGGCAGGAGGCGGCTTCGCTGCCCAGCCGGCAGCCCCGGCCCAGGGGAAAAACGCTCCGCGCCGGGCGCCGCCACCCGCCTGCAGCGGCCCGCGCCGGCCGGGCCCTCACTCGCAGAATGCGGCCGGGCCCTCGCTCCCCGGGTCCGGCCGGCCGGGCCCGCCGCAGCCCCCATCCTCCCGGCCGCCCCCCGCGTTCCGCCGGACTCACCGCGACCCGCGGCCGCTCCCCGCTCGCCGCCGCTTCCGCTTCTCCTCGGGAAGCGCCGGAGCCACGTCTCGGACGGAGCGCCCTCTGCCGCCGCGGAGGGGCAGCGCCGCCGGGGCGGGGCGGGCTGGCAGAGCCGCGGGAGCTGCGGCGCCGGTGTGACTGTCGCCCCTCCGCAGCGTGCACAGCAGTGTCGCCACCTGTGGCTGTGGCAGCGCTGGGCTGGTGTTCGCTCCGCGCTGCTGATGCTTTTGTGACGAGCCACCAGGATGCGCTCCGCTGCGCTCTGTCCTGAGCGCTGTTCGAAACGAGGCGCCGAAAGCCGGGGGTGGTGGGGGTGGTGATGTGTGTTGGGAGTCAACAGAAAGCCGTGCCTCAATGCAAGCCAAATGCTTGTTAGAAATAACTTGCTCTCCGCCCTCAGCTGTGCCTTGGGGACTCCTGCAGGCACCGAAGCCGGGTGCACTGCCTCCCCCAGGGCGAGCGCAGAGGGGAACCTCTCCCGGTGGCTTGGGACAGCCGACGATTTTAAGGAAGTGAAATACCGGCACAACGTGAACACAGACAAGTTCATTTCCGTAGGAACGAACGAGGGGAATTTGGTTGGTTGCACTAGGGAGTTTTCTTGGCGAAAACCTCTGATTAACACACATTAAAATCCAACGAACGCTTCTGTTCCCACTGTTTGGGGGGATATAAGTTGGGGCAGCTGGAGGCCACTGAGTTTTCCAGTTATTTTCAGTGTTTCTGTCTGCGTGCCATGCTCCCTGGGAGCTGGAAATCAGCGGGTTGTTCCATGGTTAGAGTGCCTCTCTCCCTCTGCAGGGTGCTGCTCTCAGAACCAAGGCCATGCCAGACCCTAATGCACCCCTCGGAGCACTGCCTGTGTCCAAAACATACCTTGTTTTGTTAGGACCTGCCAAGAAGCTAAAGAGTTAGGGTAGAGAGATAGCTGGGCCATCACATAGGGCTCCAAAGTATCACAATAAAGAAATAGCAACATTAAGGATAAATCAATAAAGCAATCAATCAATCAATCAATAAATAGAAACTTTGTGCACCCCACTCCTGGACAACTGGCTGAATTTCAGAGCTATCCTTTTTCTCCTGCCAAGTGAACATACTGTATGCTACTTTCATTATCTGTAAAACAAGGAAATTTATCATTGCATGGCTTTGTAAAACAGATACCCTTAGTTTTGCATGTCTGAAAAATACTATTTTTAGTAATCTGCAAGGTGTCAAGGGCACTGATGTCCAGCCTATTTTAACTGAGAATTCAAGGAACTCATCTGGAGTTTATATTCCAAGAATAATGAATTATTTTATTCCGAAGAGTTTCCAAATCTGTATGTCTTAGGCCCATGATCATGTATTAATGCTCATGCTGTAACAGAAAAGAATGCGAAAATGCTTTTCTCCACTCGGTGGTGCCAGCTGCACAGGGAAAACGTTTTCCAGTGCTGGATCTGTGCAGCTCAAACTGTTCAGAAATTGTGCTTTTACAGATATAAAACACATCCAAAGCTGCAGCAATTTGAGATCAATTAAAATCTTTAGTTGCCTGCTGTATCCCTACGAGACAATATTTTTCCAAGGTGATTTCCTGGGTACTTGGAAGAAAAGCACTTGACTAGGCTTATGTATGCTCATGTGGTTCCTTTGATAAGGAAGCTGATGCCTGTGCAGTGCAGTTTTGCATGGGAACTCAGGCTCCTGGGGGGACGGGACAGGCAGCCAGCTACCTGGGTGAAGTTTTGAATAAGCACCCCAGAGGCAGAGATCTGCTAAACTTCTCAAAGAGCCTCAAATTCCTCAATAATAACAATGCATATCGTCAGGGAACAGTGCCTGCCATTTCAGGATAAGAGGAAATCAGTATATGACTGCAGAGAGCGATTTTGATTGATATCTGGCATTGCAGCTCGACCTGCTATTTTTTTTTTAAAAGGTCTCTCCAAATGCTAGGGAGTGAATAATAAAAGTAGGTAGGTTGTTAGGAAGTCCAAACAAAACAGCAGAGTAGTGAGCTCAGCCATCTAATGTTCTCAGAGGTCTAGAAATCCCTCAGCTGTGACATCCTTGTCCCACACTGCCTTGGCCTGGAATGACATCTATGACTTCTGTTCTACTTTATCCTGACACTCCCATTCAGATGTTTCTGATTGGGATTTATTTCACATTAGGGTTTTGTGTGTATCAGAATCTGAGCAAGGATATCAAGATTTGTTTCTGAACCCTTTTACTTTCTCCATGCATTGCATATTCCATAAATACTTTGTTTCCTTTCTGCATACAATACTTGCTTTGGCATGAATCATCACACTGGTTTGTAGGTGCTGTTAGCCTCTCGTGTGGCACAAAGACTCAGGACTAACCATTTCTCCAAGACATCTTCTAACAAGAATAGCTTGAGTCAGAATGGCTGGAAAAGGACCTGGATGTGCGGGTTGACAGTCAGCTCAAAATGAGCCAGCAGTACCCAGGTGGCCAAGAAGGCTGATGGCATCCTGGCCTGTGTCAGCAATAGTGAGGCCAGCAGGCCCAGGGAAGTGATTGTTGCTCTGTACTGGGCACTGGTGAGGCCACACCTTGAATCCTGTGCTCAGTTTTGGACCTCTCACTACAAGAAAGACATTGAAGTGCTGGGGCAATGAGACTCGCGAAAGATGTAGAGTACAGGTCTGATGCAGCTGGGGTTGTTTAGCCTGGAGAAAAGGCTCAGGGTAGACCTTATTGCTCTCTACAGCTGCCTTTCTTTCAAAGGCATTGTACCAAGGTTGGGTACATAGAAAACAGGTCTTATGTGTGGAGACTGAAAACTTTCAGGGTGCTGTTGTATGACAGCATCTTTCCACTTTGAGTCAATTTTTGAGATAGTTGCTCTGTGGAAACTAAGCATGGGTTTTCTTCTTGGGCTTTCAGGAAAAAGACTCTACTGGCTACTGTTTGTGGCCACCTATGGCCCATACCTGGTGTAATACCTACCAGTTACTCAATAAGTATATAACTTTTATATTGTTGATTTGTCCTGCCTGCCCAGGGCCTTCAAGACCTCAAATACACATTACTAAAGAGGTAATATCCATGAAAATTAAATACTGGTATCAGAAGCAAGGACGTTTTGTGATCCCTGTTGTCATTCACCTAAACCTCAGAAGCTTGGCTGGAGAAGTGGGACATTGGCCTTTGGGGTGGAACACCAGTGTGACCAAGACTAGGTTCTCCTCTCAGAGAGTTAACAATAAAGAAACCAATTATGAAACTATAAAGAAGAAAGCTAAATGCAAACTTTGTGTTAAAAACCAGTGCAGGTGCTCCTCAGAGAGAGTCTGCATACTTATCTCAGAGCCCAGGAGTCTCACACAGGACGGGCTTGTTTATATGAATTTTGTGGTTAAGCCTCATAAATTGCCAGGTGCCACCTGGATTTGAGAGTTCTGTATTGTGTTCAGTTCAAATAAACTGTGGTTTGCACCAGTGTTGTACGGGGAACTCAGAAAGAGAGGGATAAGTGAGATAAACAGCACTGCAGTGTCTTTAAAAAGCAGAGGGAGCACAGAAAAAGTGAGAGCATGCATGAGAGAGAGCAAACAAGCTTGACATTTGGAACAAACTGGGCAGACATAGCAGCAGCTCTACAATCTGACAGCGAGCTGAAGGTAGGCTAGCAGGATTAATGACAGCATCCCAGATGCTTGTAGGACATCCCAGTGTTGGTTCCTTGTCCTGGTTTAATGGGCAGCTCAATGATTTTATGTGTGCTTCCTCACTTCACAGGTTGTTCTGTTCATTTTGGTGAGCCTTTTTATAAAGCAAAGTCATCCTTGATGTGAACAAACGTATTGCAATCTTGCTTGTCTTCAGAAATGTATGAAATACTGTGATCTGGGGGAAAAAAGGGATTTCTTTTCCCTTTTCAAGAGAAAATGAGGCGATACTGAACACAGCTGTTTGAGTTGATTAAATAACCATGGCTGGAGATTCACGCCTGGGGTTCCCTCTGTAAGAATCTGAGTGGGGTAGGCAAGGTGAAAAAAGATTGTTCAGCATGACCTCCAACTAGAATAACAGAACACAGGCACATTTTGCATGAGTAGCAGGGAATATTCCTAGCACTGGGAATATTTCTTGCTCTCCCAAGAGAGCTGTTGTAATCTCCACTGCCTGGGAGCTAGACAATTCAAAAGCATTTAATGAGTAGCCTGTTGGCAACAATTAACTACTGCAGAAGGTGAAGGTCTGATAACCTGAGAGGGCTTCTTTGTCATTCATTTCTTCCAGGACATGTTCAATGAAAGAGAAAAAAGTAAAAAAAAAGCTTGAACTTTCCTTTAGCACGGGTAAACCCTGTCTGATTCATTTGAGTTGGTGATTAGTAGCGAGAGTCAGGTCATGGGTTTGGAGATGAGTATGGCACTGCAGTGGCACTTACTCAAAGGGTTAGAAGAGCAGGAAAGTATTAAATATTTTGCATTAAATGTACTCTGTGCTGGCTGTTTCTTTACAATGACTGAGATATCATCCTGAAGAGGCATTACTCATGGCTTAAGAGATTCTGAAGGTGCTGCTGGTGATGGTGAAATTACACAAAACTGCGTTGGGTGTTATGTAGAAGAGAAGGATCTGTGGGCAGTATAGGGCAACTAGGTATTCAATTATTCTGCAGGTGATAGGAACACAGAACTATTCAGGGGAAATGGGTTACTGCTCAGAGCATAAATTTCACCAAGTCTGTCACAAGATGCAGACAAGAAAGTGAGACAGTAATAATGCTTGGAATACATCTGTGCACAGCTGCACCTCACAGATCTGTGAACGGCAGAATACAAGCATGCATGTGGCCAGGCTGGATCAGCAATGGACCACGGGGGACTGCAGTGCAGACAGAGATATTTCAGAGTACAGGCAGCTGGACGGAGCAATGTGGGCAGATGGGGACAGTGGGATGGGCAGCTTGTTCTCAGTGGGATGGAATGAAGAGAAGCTGGGAAGAAAACAAACCTAAATTTTAGTTGCCAAGCCTAATGAATGGTTTTAAAGTAAAATTCAGCTCTTCAGGAAAGAGCCAATCAGACTGGTATGTCATTTTGGACGTGGAACTTAATTAACTCATGCAGTCCTCTCCCAACAGACTCTGAAGGGCTGTATTGAAATAATGCTTTATTCAAAGGTTATAGATGAAAAAATCTCAGAAACCCAGCACTTTGGACCATGATTTGGATGTATTTCTTTATGAAGGACACCTTCTGAAAAGACACCGAACTGAGATTTCTAGCAAGTTATGTGAATTGCTAAGTGATGATATAATCAGTTAAAGAAACCACAACCATGTCATTTCTAGTTCTAGTACACTGTCTTAAGTTATAGTGTTCCTCATTTTTATTACTCACACCAGTCAGATTAGTAAAACCAAAATAAGTCAGAAAACATAACTGAATTTTCTCTGTACTGTTTGTTTACCTTGTGCACTTCTCATAGCCAGGTAATGCAAAATAGGTTAGTCACTCTTGTTTCTATACAATTTTATATTCTGAGTCTGATGCAGTAGCAAAAAGTTCCTGTGTTTGAGGTGAAAGTCTTGTATTTATTTTTATACACACCATATTTCCATGGAAACCACATTGATATTACTTTTGGCTTCACCTCTATGAAAGCTAAAACTGGGGTCAAATTTAAACAGACATTTTCCCATTTCCAGCACCAGTAATTCTTACAGATAGAGTTCTCAGCAAGGTACTTAAACAGACGACTAATTTACAATGTATAAATATTCTCTCTCAATCAAATCTGCAGCCAGTATGCATTGCTGTATCTCCTTTGGACTTCAGGGAACTGTAGTGCTTTGCATCAACAGAGGATATACTCCTCCTGTTTTAATGGAGCTACTCATATTCATTAAGCCCATGCTAAAGTACCTTACAAAACTGGGGCCTGAATAAAGTCAACACTGGGATTGAGTGGTATGTGCTGCTCTGCTCACATGGAGTGCCATGGATGAAACACTTCTGACCAGGTTCAGAAGTAACAAGTAGCACGAGAGCAGTGGCTTTGCTGATTTAGATCATATAGCATGAACACACAAAATTCTACCTTTCAGACACCAATTGGGTTCAGTTTCATGTTAAAAAAATCACCAGCTTTCAGAATGTAATGCTGTTGTCTATAGGAGCTTTACTTATGGGAAGCTCAGTCGAGCGTAACAAGGAAGGGGCAGATTTGGATGTTTACTACTAGATGACTAATGGCTTCATGTAAGGTGCTTGGGTGATCAAATAAACATGTGATGCCTCAGGATCAAAGTCAAGATACATTTGGGAATTCATCTGACATATTGAGTGCACAGCCTTTTCCGGGCCTCTCCGTTCAGCAGATGTCTTGGATGAGTAATGCACTTGCAAAGTATTTCTCAGTTAAAGTGATAAGAACTGTTCTACTAAAAATCATGGAATTATTATTACTTTTGGAAAATTAGCTAACTTACTTATCTATCTTTCTATTTCTCAGGTGATCTGGTTTCTGTGGGATTGCAGAAGTCAGTAGCATCACAAATGGACCTACCTGAAGAACTTCAGCATCCATATACAAAGTTTTCTGAATGGAAATTCAAGCTCTTTAAATTGCGATCATTTGAAAAAACACCCTCTGATGACAGCCAGCACATAAACAAAGATCAGGCAGAAGAGGCTGTTTCTTCAAACAAAGAATTCATCTTGCATAAAGATGAAGCAGTGCCAAGAGGAGAAAAGATGGAGTTAATGAGCAATAGGCAGGGACTTGAGGAAGATGCCCATGCGATGCAAACACAAGACAATAGAGCTCATCAGAACAATTTGAAGGAACTCTGCCGCATCTGTGGAGTTTCATTTAAAACTGATTGTTACAAGAGGACTTACCCAGTGCATGGGCCAGTGGATGATGAAACTCTGTGGCTTCTGAGAAAGAAAGAAAAAACAGCAACCTCTTGGCCAGACCTTATTGCTAAGGTTTTCAAGATTGATGTGCGAGGGGATGTTGATACTATCCACCCCACTCAATTTTGTCACAACTGTTGGAGTATTATACATAGAAAATTCAGTAATACTCTATGTGAAGTATATTTTCCTAGGAACAGCACAATGGAGTGGCAACCACACTCCCCAAACTGTAATGTGTGCCGTATTACCAGACGAGGAGTCAAGAGAAAAAGCCAGCCCCCAAGCGTACAACGTGGCAAACGTGTCAAAACCACTGGGGAGCGTGCTCGGCTAAACAGAGGTGTAAAGAACCAAGCACAGATAAACAACAAAAATTTAATGAAGGAGATTGTCAATTGCAAGGATATACATCTCAGCACCAAGCTGCTTGCAGTTGATTTCCCAATAGATTTCATTAAATCCATTTCTTGCCAGATTTGCGATCATATTTTGGCAGATCCAGTGGAAACAACATGCAGACACTTGTTTTGCAGAACTTGCATCCTTAAATGTATCAGGGTTATGGGCAGCTATTGCCCCTCCTGCTGGTATCCTTGCTTTCCTACTGATCTGGTAACCCCAGTGAAATCCTTCCTGAACATCCTTGATAACCTGAGTATAAGATGCCCTGTAAAGGAATGTGATGAAGAGATCTTGCATGGAAAATATGGCCAACACCTCTCCAGCCACAAGGAGATGAAAGATAGAGAGCTCTATAGCTACATAAATAAAGGTGGCCGACCAAGGCAGCACCTCCTGTCTTTGACGAGGAGAGCTCAGAAACATCGTCTGAGGGAACTGAAGCGTCAAGTCAAGGCTTTTGCTGAGAAAGAAGAGGGCGGTGATATAAAGGCTGTATGCATGACTTTATTTCTGCTAGCTTTGAGAGCAAAAAATGAACACAAACAAGCAGATGAACTGGAGGCTATAATGCAAGGGAGGGGATCTGGACTTCATCCTGCTGTCTGTCTGGCCATCCGAATCAACACTTTTCTCAGCTGTAGTCAGTATCATAAAATGTATAGAACAGTAAAAGCTGTCACTGGGAGGCAGATCTTCCAGCCTTTGCATGCTCTTCGCACTGCTGAGAAAGCCCTCCTACCAGGTTATCACCCATTTGAGTGGAAACCTCCCTTGAAAAATGTATCCACTAACACAGAAGTGGGAATTATAGATGGACTATCGGGACTGCCAATCTCAATTGATGACTACCCAGTAGACACAATTGCAAAGAGATTTCGATATGATGCAGCCTTGGTTTGTGCCTTAAAGGACATGGAGGAGGAGATCTTGGAAGGCATGAAAGCAAAAAACCTGGATGACTACTTGAACGGCCCCTTCACTGTGGTAGTAAAAGAGTCCTGTGATGGAATGGGAGATGTCAGTGAGAAGCATGGAAGTGGGCCTGCTGTCCCAGAGAAGGCTGTTCGCTTTTCTTTCACAGTCATGAACATTTCTATAGCACACGGGAATGAAAGCAAGAGGATCTTTGAGGAAGTAAAGCCCAATTCAGAGTTGTGCTGCAAGCCCTTGTGCCTCATGCTGGCTGATGAATCAGATCATGAAACTCTGACGGCAATCCTGAGCCCCCTCATAGCAGAAAGAGAGGCTATGAAAAACAGTGAACTGCTGCTTGAAATGGGAGGCATCCTGAGAACATTTAGATTCATCTTTAGGGGTACAGGATATGATGAGAAACTCGTGCGGGAAGTGGAAGGGCTGGAGGCCTCAGGTTCCACTTACATTTGTACGCTGTGTGATGCAACCCGCTTGGAGGCATCCCAAAATCTGGTCTTCCACTCCATAACCAGGAGCCATGCTGAAAATCTGGAGCGATATGAAATATGGAGGTCCAACCCATATCACGAATCTGTTGATGAGCTCCGTGACAGAGTGAAGGGTGTTTCAGCCAAACCTTTTATTGAGACTGTTCCCTCCATTGATGCATTGCACTGTGACATTGGCAATGCAACAGAATTCTACAGGATTTTCCAGATGGAGATTGGTGAACTTTACAAGAATCCTGATGTGTCTAAAGAGGAGAGGAAGAGGTGGCAGCTGACTCTTGACAAACACCTCAGGAAGAAGATGAACTTGAAGCCTATGTTGAAGATGAGTGGAAATTTTGCTAGAAAGCTCATGTCCAAGGAGACTGTAGAGGCCGTATGTGAATTAATAAAGTGTGAGGAAAGGCATGAAGCCCTAAAAGAACTAATGGACCTTTATCTGAAGATGAAGCCAGTGTGGCGATCCTCATGCCCTGCCAAGGAGTGCCCAGAACTGCTGTGTCAGTATAGCTACAATTCACAGCGTTTTGCGGAGCTCTTATCTACAAAGTTCAAGTACAGATATGAGGGCAAGATTACAAATTATTTCCACAAAACACTTGCTCATGTTCCTGAAATCATTGAAAGAGATGGGTCCATTGGGGCCTGGGCAAGTGAAGGAAATGAGTCTGGAAACAAACTGTTTAGGAGGTTCCGAAAAATGAATGCCAGGCAATCCAAAGTCTATGAGATGGAGGATGTCTTGAAGCACCACTGGCTATATACCTCCAAGTACCTCCAGAAGTTCATGAATGCTCATAAAACATTAAAAAGCCAGAGCTTCACCATTGATTCAGAGGGTGGTTTAGATGACTCGTTGCCACTGGAGGTCTTGGAAAACAATGATTCAGCCGAACTCTAAAGGTACAGCACCTTTGGCTGGGTTTGTGATAGTGTCTTCCTGAAAGGAAGCAGATTCTCTTTCAGACCTGTAAAGGTACAGAGAAGTCTGAAATTTACACTCCCTGTTAAGGTGCTGAGAGGAGTTTATTTAATAAACACCATGTGTGCAGTTTCCAAGAGGTGCATTTACCAGTGGTTATATGAGATGAAAGCAGAAACAAATTGCAAAGAAGGGTCTTCATTTTGTTCTGGTCATATTGTTTATAAGGGATAAAATCAAAGCAAACAAGGCTTTATAGAAAGTTTTAGTTTGGAGGGAATATGATTCTGGAGAGTTATGACAGTTGCAAAAAAGGGAGCATGGCTGTTTGTTTGTTTGCATTTTTAGAACTATTTTGCTCTTTACTTTTCAAGAGGGCTTGATTATTTTCTTGATGGTTCTTCGGGTTTTATAAGTAAAGATTTGTCAGTGAGACACTTGGATAATTGTTTTGGGATTAAGTGCAGTTATTTCTGTACAAAATACTTACTAAAGATGCAAACTTTGATGTCCCATACTCTAGAAATATTATTATTTAACATATATATTATAGTACTGCTTAGGAGCAGATGATGGTATCATCATGCTAATTTACTATATGAAGATATAGGAAAGGTAGCTGAAGTTTTTTGAAGTTATTTTTATCATAGCCTGTTTACTCTGAAATGCAAACTTGTACTTGTGCTCCTAAATCAGGAGTTACAGTGCCTTGTGGTTATTTCATTATATAAAATACATTCAAGCTCTGCTGTGTAGCTTGTTATTTCATGAACATTTTAGACTTCTACGGTAACTTCAGTATATAGTACCATTTGCATTAGTACAGTTTTATTGAATGAGTTCCTGGCCTCACTGAAGTCACCAGTAAATCCTCATTAGTACTGACTGGTAGGTGCACAGTTTCACCAACTGACTTTAGTCACAGCAGTCCCATTTCTCAGGTGGTTATTACCTTGATCAGATACATGCCAGTAGGATATTTCCCTGACTGCTGCTGTATCTGAAACCAAACTTTTTCACACCTGGGATATACCACATGCACAGCCTCATTTTCAAAATCTGTAAAAGAAGGATAATATTTATTAACCTCAAAGATAGTTGCTTACATGACTAGTTAAAAAGCAATAAACTCTCCTGAAATTTCTGCATACTATATTTTTCACTATTACAGCAGTGTTTAGTTGGTATTTGTCTTTCTGAAGTGATATTTAGTATATTCATAATTCATAAAATTATGACTTTAATTCACTGACATATTCATAAAACATACTCAGGTACCTGAGATGCCTCCAAATCATCCAGCCTTTCAGATTTGCATCTGTGGCTAAGAGTAATGTTTCTGAAACAAAATTAAATGCAGAAACAATCAAAGCACAGATCTAAAACAATCCACTTTTTTTTTTTTTCATTTTGATGTGGCAGAAGTTGGTTTCTGAGTGTAAGTGAACAATGAATTTAAAAAAATTAATGGTCTGAGGTTTGTTTTGTAGTATCTTGTTCATGTTGTTTATTATATTCCTAAGGGTCTGGCATTTATAGACAATTAAAAAATAGAGTTAAGTGCTAGTAATTAGTACAAATATTAATGTTATTCTAATTATGGCTTTCTTTTGGTTTCTATTAATTAAGTCACTATTTAAAAAATAGTCTGTAATTTAGGATTTTGGTTTAACATGATTTCTTTAAATATAATTTAACACAATGTCAAAATCTGCAGTTGGAAATAATGTCTTTTTTTCTAAGCAGTCACAAGGACTACAGCATCTTTTCTATGGTATATCATGTATACCTGCACTTACTGAGTGTTCATTTCTAGAATAATTTTTTAAAAATTTCTTTGAAAATAAGTATTTTCTATATAGCATAAAAACTAGTTTTACATAAGTATCATTCTTTACCAATAAATGTAGACCTCAAATAGAGCTGTTTCCCAGGGAGTAAGAATAGCAGGTATAAAGAACACTCTCTAGGAGTTACAGTTTTACAGATATAGTTTTCATAGTTGGTAGCATATATTTCATTATACAAATAGTTGCACACTTTTATTTTTTCTCTGTATGTATATTTGGGATAGGTGTTTTACCTTATGTTGTAACCTTGACTTTGCTTGAATAAATTAGGGGTTTTTTTAACAATTAACTCATCTTACAGTGATTTTCACTCCATTTAAGTGGTATATATAGTTTTCATTGCTTTTTGCACAGGAATGAATTTCCACTCCAAATAATCCAAAGTCATCCATAGCAATGCATATGTGTCATGGAGTGAGGGACCAGACTTTGTTAATTTTGCACATGTACTTTCAGTGACTCTAGCTGAAACACTGTCAGATTCCAAATTCAATTTAACATACTGCCAATATAACAGCAACTGATTTGTCTCACTGTCTTCGTAAGGGCTGAGTAAGTTATCCTTGTGCATATGATTTCTTAAGACAAGCCTTATATCCTGGGGTAACTCATCAAAGTGAACAAAACCTGAGTGGGAACAGAGAAATGCAGTGGCACGTGGCAGTATTCTTTTGTGAAATATTTTAAGCCATAAAGACACATTTCACACACTACCAGCTCTGGGCAGGATAGCTGACACAGGGAAATACTACAGTTTTTTTCCTTTTCTGTTTTTTCAGACTTGAATCTAGTTTAATCTTCCATTTCCCCATTGCTGACATCTTCTGTAAATCAGTTGAGAATTTTGAGCTCATTAGAACAAACTACACTGAAGGGGTAGGTACCTGCAAGTGAAGCATTTGTAAACAGAGCTGAAATAACAATGCTGCACACACAGAGCCATGCACTGGAAGGCAAACAAATTCTGACTGCAGACAGGTGCATCATTTGCTTATGCAGCCTATTGTTAAGCCTTCTGACTTTGAAGAGGCTTTAGAAATACAGAAACACATCTATTCATGGTACTCTTTCAAACCTTCACATTCTCTTTTTTACATTAATTATTGGTACAAATGCTTCAGTAATTCACAGTAAATAATTACCACCTTGTTCTGAAATGGTATTGACTGTAGTTTTTATACAATCATATTATGTATTTTGTTTTGTTTTGTTTTATTCAAGGGCTTTGTATTGTGAATTGCCATGTTATAAACAATGTGAACTATGTTAGAAGCCATGATTCTGTTATCACATATTTTTTTTCCTCACAGGAATAATTCTATTGTCTTTAGACAAATCAGCTCTGACTTGTAGTCAGGTAGTTCAGAAACAAACTCTAGATGCTTACAGGATCCTAATTTCTGACTACACTGTGTTATTTCCTTTGTTTCACTGCATGGCTTCATAATTTTACTTTTTCTTACTGTGTTACAGTTCCTTATTTCATTAAACCAGTTTAAAATAAAGATCTTATAAATATTTAAGCTTCTGTGTTTTTATTTCTTACCATTTTTAAACGATGCACATAATTTCCTGGTGGCAGTCTTAGTTTCATTCAAATTGTAGATGCTTTTCCCAGTTAGACTATTCTAATACCCAGAGGCAGCTGAGATTCCAGACCTGTCCTGGAAGTCACTAAATTAACACAAATGAAGATTACTCTCTGAATCTCTGCAGTCCTTTCAGCACCCCTCCTCACAGGCAACTGTTTGACAGAACACTAAAGTGATGTAAAACCAGTTTTAGTTAGTCTGTAAATGTCTTTTGGTTCATTTAAAAATACCATCCCAGATTTTATGTAAAATCAGCCTTGCACTGTTATCACCATGCCAATACATTGTATCTTTACTGGTTTCTGTGCATCCTTTGCATCAAAGTTTGGCTCCTCACTAGAGGTTGAGCTGTAATGATTGGTTCCAATCTACCTTTCAGTCCACTATTTGTAGCTTAGCTTTATTCTACTCCAGAAGAATCTTTCTTTCTTCCCTACAATAATATCTACACGTTAAAAGATTTATGTAAACCAACTGGTTTGAGTGGAACTAATGACGAGCAAATTAAGCTATCTGGTTTCTTGTGTAATGAGATAACTAGACATCTAATATCTGGACTTTATATCACCAACTTATCTTTTTCATATGACCTCAAGTAAAAAAAATGTTGACCTCAAGTAAAAAAAAAGTTGGATGGAATAAAACCAAGCCCATATAAAAGCAAAAAACTAAGCCTCAGAGAGTTTTCTGGTAAATTAGGATGATTTAATTCCTTTACTCCTAAATCTGTAACAAGTGACTGTATTTTACTTTCCATGTACTCCTATGGGTTAAGATGAAGAATAATGAGGCCTGTCACTGCTCTTCTTCCAAGTACTGTTTTAGGGGACTGAACATGGTGTAATTGTCAAGCAGTTGACCAGCGGCAACTCCTAAGTGTTTCCTTAAGTGTTTAAAGAGCTATTCTACCTTTTGCATCAAGCTTAATATGGCCCATGATACAAAAAGACACATTAGAGAGGATTTAATTAACAGCTTTTCCAGCAGCATCAGGAGAGAGGTCCAGAGGTGCATTTTTAATGCTCTGCCTCTGGAGATGGGCATTCTGAGTAAGTGGACAAGGAAATACACAGTAACTACCACCTCCACAAAGGAGGTCCTGCACATCTGTGGAGTGGCCAGTGCCCTGTTCTTCCTGTATATGTTTACGTACTGAGAAACGGGAGCGTTTATAGGGTTATCGTCTTGCTTTTTTCAAAGTAAAAATGGGCTTCAGTGACACAGTTTTTGAAGAAGAGTAACTTTCCCAAAAGTTAGTCTTGTTTGAAATGGAATAGGGTAGGAAATCAAATATGGAGGGAGCTACAGCCACCAATCATGAAAAAAAGTAAGCCAATCCTTCTGTCTTTATAGAATACATAGGTTCCAGGAGTAAATAACAAATTCCTTTTCAATCTGAATTCAATATTTTCCTTCTGCTTTGGGCTCCCAGTTGCGTTATTTCCACTCCTTTCAATGGTCTATTGGTGCAATGAGTCACTCTGAGCTATAACACATGCTTTAGTGCTACCAGTAAAGTTTGTGCTGTGCCTTTCCTGTAAATTAATCAAGTACTTCAAGGCCCAAGAACCTTTCAATAGCAGTAAAATCTGTATATTATTTTCATAGAGGCTGATAATAGCAGTACAGTGTTACTAAAATGTCTGGGAACCACGATGCTGCTTATTGTGATTACAAAACACATAGGTCAGTTGGATGCAGATACAATAGAGATTTACTTCTGAACTCAAATCTACTTCATTTTATCTGTTAATTCTAGCCTGCCTTAGCAAGAAACATCTTGTATTGATTAGCTGGTTTTAAAGACAATGAATGTGTTTAAAGTACATGACTCAGGAAATTAGGTACTTTCTGTAGTCTTGAATGCTATGTCAAATATCTTCTTTCCAGGCTGAAGTTTGTATATCTCTTTATGTTCAAGTCCTTTCAAATGTTTTCTATTTTACTTACCATTTCTTTTTCCCGCAGTAGCTGCAGTCTCTGAGCTGTGATTTAATGCTGCTTGTTCAGCCTTTCACTGTGAAGCTGGGACATGGCTTAACCAAGCAATTTTCACCTCCTACTCAAATAAACCATACATTTTAAAAAAGCACAGCTCAAATACACAATACACTAATGTTATGGGCCCAATGAGGTATAACATAAAGTCTGACCATGAATTGCTTTTTTCATAGTCACACTATTAAAGTAAAGAACAACAGCTCAGGTAGGAACTGGAAGGGGTCACAATGTGTGCTTGTGCTTGCCTCTTGCTGAGCATCTGTTCTCACCTCCCAGGGGCTCAGGGAGTCACTGCAGCTGCAGGAGTCAGTTCTGGAAATTCAGAGTTGCTTCCAACATGGTGCAACCAGACCACCAGTGCCACAAGGCTTTATGTCAGGCTGAATGTCCCTTCTGCTAGGCCACTGTCAAGCTTTCCCTTTGCAAAATGTTTCCATCCTTTTATTTGTCTGCAGTAGCAGACAAATTTGTCATGCAGTGTGCTGTCCAAGGAACTTGAGATAATGACAGTAACTGAGAGAGGTAACGGGCAAAAACTCAGACTGGGTGTTGCCAGGGAATTCAAAAATTATGGGGAGCCCAGTAATTGTGGGGAGTCCTTTGTTGTTGTAAAATGGAAACAGGGTGGAGATTTTTTGTGTGAGTATATTGTCCCTTTTTGTTGGTGTTGTGATGATGTGGCTTTAATGTTGGTGTGAATTGTTTTTGTTGATGTAAATAAGTACATGATGAAGATATATTTTAATGACAATTCAGATCCCTAAGATCTATGACTAACCTACAAAAGAGGACATTGACCATTGAATTTCATCAGTTTGCAGGGACTTTACATGAGCATGGTATTAACTTACTCCTTGGAAAAACATATAGCACTATATTCATAAAGTAGCATGACAGAGCTTACATAAAGTAACAGGAAAAAGGAAATGGGAAGCTGGCATTGGAATCTATGAATTTATACCCATATCAGGCTGTAGAGAGGGGAATCAGGGTGATACACTTCCTATTTAGAAGCTCAATCCAAACTTCAAGCTCCCTCAGCACATGAAAAGGTTGTAAATGGAAACTTTGTATGGCTGCCCTTTTCTTTGCTGTTGAGTTGGGGTGGTAAGGTTTTAAGGGGAGTAGCATGCAGACACGTCTGTGTTGACAGGAATACTGTACTCCACACACTGCTTTGTAAAGGAGTGGCTGCTTAGGGTCTGCACACAGTGATCAAATAGCTGATAGCTGCTCCTGTTTTTCTTTTTTTTATTCAGGCATCCAGCATGAGAGTTGGACTATGAATACTGAGCTGTTATTGTTGGCTCACAAATGTTCGGCTGCTGGTATTGATTTTCTGAAAAGATGTCTGGAGCAGTAATACAAATAAAAAATAAAGTCAAGAATGATGAGGCTTTATAAATAGCCAATAAAAGAATCCACAAAAAACTTAGTAAACTCTTGGGCTATTCAACCTTGACAATGTCCTTTTCAATTTGAATCCAATCTTCTCCTCATGTTTTGAGCAGCCAACTGCATTTGTTTCTACCCTCACAATGCTCCACTGGCTCAATGAATCACTCTGAGCTACAGTTTGCACTTCTAAGCTCTCACACTCTACACAGTCACCCTGGGAAAGCAGAGAAAGAAATGGGTAGTGGAGGACCTGCAGTAAATGATAAAAGTCCTGTTCATCAGAAGGAATTTCTTCTGAAGTCAACGGGAGTTCACAGCATGGGGTGGCTGTGAAGCTAGGCCCCTTATCAGGCTTCATATGGACCTCCGAAGCATGCATGCTGTCCTTTTGTAAACTTTAGGATTTACAGTGTTTGATTTACCCATGAATACATGAAAAAATGCAGTCATTTTTATTATAAACTTTATTACCTTACTGAATTTTTAAAAATACAAACACAAAGCAGTTGATGATCACAGTAGTTTAAAAAAAGCAGTTTAATTTTTGCTGTAAGATGATATTCCACAAAGGTAGCCAAAACTGACATACAATCATTCCATAACTTTCAAAATAAAAAATTAATTATCCAGAATTAAATGCTCCATATGTAAGCTTTCCATAAAGGAAGTCCCTGAAGAAAACTGACCCTCAGTGTCTGAATATTTCATTATTTCTGACACAAGGGACTTTTTTTTGTGTAAAAGCAGAATAATTAGTCTCATTTTATTTCATTACACCAACATAAAACTGGAGTAATGCAGCTATAAATTAGGTCAAATATTTCTAGAACTACTGACTAAGATAAAAAATTAAAATGGGCAATATAATGTTCTTTATGGACAGATGGTAACAGCACTGACTACATAGAATAATGTCTTATCCTAACAGCAGTTCCATTAAACTTGCTGGGGAGTAAGTTATAGCATAAAATACAGCACACAGTTTACCAATATCTGGCTGTGTGTTTGCACAGTGCCCTCTAGGATGGGGTCCCTGTCTGGATATTACAAAAATACACATAAGGGACAGAATAAATTAATGTGCTTTGAAATGTAACAAAAACATTGAGATAACTGGAATAAGAAGACCTCTTTGAGCTCTGAGAGCCCACTTTCCTTCAACCATTGCTGCCTTTGCCTGGGATTCCATTTTCTCCCAGGTGAATACAAATCAGCACTGTAAATCTATTCAAACAATCTCCGAAGAAAGGACTTTTTCGTTGATGTTGATAACTTCATGGCTTTCTTTTTGCGCAATGGTTTCATGGGTTGCTTTTTCAGGCACACCACCTTTTGGGGAGTCTGCAGCCCTTTATTAAGGTCAATGTGGTTGTTGCAGAAGTACTTGACATTTGCTTCTGAGAGACGGAGAAGCATGGTCTCTGAGAGATCCATACACTGCGCGTGGACCCAGTGGCCAGCCCCACTGGAACACAGGATCATTGCAGGCTTGTTGAGTTCTGTCGAATAGAAAGGGACCCAGGTGTTAATGTCAATATTGCAACTGGCACAGCAGGTGATCCAGTAGCCCGTTTCTGATTCATCTTCTTCATCATCTTCATTGTAAGTGTCAGCATCATCAATGTCAAAGCTATTGGCTTCAGCGCTAAAACAAAACTCCTCCGAGTCTTCAAATGGAGTGGAGTCTCCAGGGTCTTCACTTGATGTCTGACTGCAAATTTGTGTTATTGATTCTTCTTCCTTGTCCTCTTCTGCTCCTTTGCATCTCAAAATGTAAAAGTAGTTTGCATCTGGGCTTAATTGTTTGTTGGCCCCTGGAACGCCCAGCAAAATAGACCCTTTACCCATATCACAGCCAAACCACGTTCTGCAGTGTTTAATATCTGGTGTCCACTCTGGGCTCACACTTTCAACAATCTCTACCTTACTGTCTTCCAGAACTATGGTGTTACACACCAACCGTTTCTGGTTGTCAGAATGGTAGCCACCGACAAGGACAAATTCAGTATCACTTATCTGTGTCACTATAGCACTTGACACAGATATCCCCCCCGGCAGAATGGTGCAGGTCACAGCTGGGCTGCCCAGGGGCAGATCAATTTTTACCTTGTACAAGTTGGGGGACCTGGTGTTATTTTGAAGTGAGTGGCCACCCAAGATGTAGATTGTATCATCTCTGGCAATTGAAACATGGAAAGAAAGTCCATCTTGAAGCTCTGGAAGGATGTATGATGTACAACATCCAAACTCAAAATCAATGAGAAACACAGATGGCAAGCAGTCAACTACACTGTTCCATTTTTCAGTGGTTCTTTGTGCAAGAGGAGTATATGACCTCCCTCCAAACAGAACACTCATGCTTTTTCCCCGGCTATGAACTACATTAATTGTATGCCCATATCTAGCTTCAGGGACATCTCCACCCAGGTCTTTCTCAATGCATTGGAATGTCATTTTCTTGCTAGTTTTGCTTACGAGATTCATAAAGTAAATCTTATCGGAGAGGTCATTGTTAGGTGTTTTACCACCATGGATGATATACTGGTACTCATCAGCCTTTGCATCGCTTCTGAGCATGCAAAGAGCGGGATAGCGGAGAGGGGGAAGGTAACACGAGTCTTTAGAGAAGAAGGCAGGTTTCATTTTCAGCTCATTCTGCTTTATATCGAGGAGGAAAACACCAGTGGGGCAGGATCTCTTTGGCCATCCTTTCTGACCAAAAAAGAAAACATGCCCATCAAAATTCAGGAGAGAGAAGCCCGGCTGAAGCAAGGATGAGCTAGTGACGGTGGATACCATCTGCAGCGACATTTTGTCTGTTGAGTGTGCCATACTGTGGCTGATAAAATAAAAAAACAAAACAAAACAAACAGATCAAATATGCATTAGATCCTATCACAATTATTTAACAGAACTTGAATAAATCGTATGTAAGTTGCCCTGCAGTTCGCACTCTGAGACCCAAAAAGACACGCTTGTCTGTGACTCGAGAGATGAATCAAGCATGAGGCTTGCACGGCTCCCGCGGTGTTTTGGGGACTTTGTGCACACTACGGGCTGTCGGCACATGCAGCCCACACACCGTGCGGCCGCAGCTCTGCGCCGGGGCGGCTTCCCGGGCCGGCTCCCATGGGAACGCGGCCCCGCGGGCTGCTGGGGCCGGTAGTTCCTGCTGGGCTGCCCGGCTCGGCCCGGCACGGCCGCCGCTTGGCTCGTCCCGGCCGCGGGGAATCGGGACCGGCGGGCTCAGAAAGCCGGCGGCGGTGAGTGCGGCCGCGGGGCCGGCGCCGGTGTGCTGCCGGCGGGGTTCGGCCCGGGGCGGCCGGGAGAAGGGAGCAGCGCCGGGGATGCCACAAGCCGGGATTTCCTGCCCGTTTGTCGCCTCGAGGCGGCCGGGAATGCCGGGCTGGAGCCTCCCGGACGCCGCAGGCCCGGGGCCCCTCGGGTGCGGGAGGCGCATCCGCCTCGGCGCCCCTCGTCCCGCGGCGGCGGCTGAAGGCTCCCGCCCATCCGCGCCCGGCCGGGAACGCGCCCGAGGGCACCGCAGTCGGTGCGCTGGAGGGCGGGCGTGCGCTCAGAGTTCAGGTTGCACGTTTTGTTTACAGGGTAAACGTCAGGATGTGTTGACTGCATTTAGAAGCAGGCGGTGCCCGCTGTCTCTCCAGCCGTGCAGGGCTGCCTGGAGAGGCACAGGCCGCGGGTTCCAGCGCGAATCTCACGCTTGCGCTGAGCAGCCCACTCGGGATCGGGGGCTTGCGAGTCCCGCTGCTGCGGGTCTTCAGTGTACTCGAATTGTCTTTCATCTCTGCTCTTTGCTCATGCTTTCATGAGTAGGTTTCAAGGGGTATCTTTTATAAACCTGTTTGTTTGAAGACCGAAAGGAGTTTATGTAATCAGCCTGGATATTGACTGTGAAAGAGCTTTGGAGAGCACAGACAGCAGGGAGGGAAATTAACTGGCTGATTCATTGGCACTGGCCTTTGGTGACAGCAGACTTGTGTCCTTTAGTAAATGTCCGAGGTCTCTGTCCCAGCCTTTGCCAAACCCCCGGAATTTAAAAGTATGAACTGAATATTAGAAAAAAACCCACTAAATCCTACATTTTAAAATGTAATTACTTTTTTGGAAGTCTTTAGGATTCATATTTTCCTTGTTCCTGCTTGTCATTTTGCTGTAACAACAAAAACAAGACACACAGAGTTTCTTTTTTAAGGGAGGATTGGGTATCTTCTAGTTATGTGACATCAAAACCTGGGGGAATCTGAACAACATCGTGTTCAGGAAGAGTCGCTGTAAAAACAGGGGAACTGATGACACTGACTACATCAATTGCCTTGCTGTACCATATTGCTGCACTGCCTGCCCTCAAACTGGAGTGCAAACTGGTGTGCTAATACAGGGATCTGCCATGGAATGTTTTTTGAAGGTGAGATGTTTTCAGGCCAGAGTGCACAGACAGAGTAGGCATAGCCATTACTGAGTCTGTTTGAAAAACAATCCATGGAATGGCTGTCTTACATTGTGGAGTCATCCAAAGATCATGGTTGGGTTCTCTTCACTGTGTTGCCTAATACCTTTGCCCTGAAGGTGGTAGTTTTTTCTACATTTAGATTTCTTTTCAAAAGTACTGCACTGTAAGTGAAATTCAGTTATAAGTTAATTAAATTAGTGAACCCTTTTCTAAGCATGTCAGTATACACAGCAGGTTTTGTCCTTATTATGCATGAAGAAAGACTCAGGAAATTATTTACCTTCAGGTGATATGCTAAACAGGAATCTGCTGCTTGTTTCTTATAAGCATTCAAAAATGGCATCATCAGAGGAGCTTGCACTAAGTTGGGTTTACTGGATTAGATGTCATTTGTCTCTTCTTTCATATTGTCTGGTTACTTAGCTTCTTTGTTTTTACAGGATCTTTAGAAAAGTACAATGTCTTCCATACTGAAGATGCCATGAGAAAATTTCTGTTCTGTATGAGAAAATTAAATTTCATTGTTTTGTACCACTAGTGTTCTACATTTGACTGCTGGTTTATATTTGAAGTCTAATGAGAGTATTAAAAGTGGCAAACAATTTAATTAATATATTGGTATGCATCTTATATTTTTACATACTTAAAGAATCTCCAAATATGACAATTATTAGTGTCCACAGTGCCACAAACTGTTTCCCAAATACTGAGCAGTACTCAGTTCTGAGGAGTTTACTGTCTGAAGAGTCTGCAGATACAGAGAAAAATCAGTGAAAATGATTTGATTGATAGACACACAGAATGTACTGGTTAAGCACATTTAGACACACTTCCTTGTCATCTTGTAATATTTCTTGAACTTTACATAAGCAAGCAGTTTGTTAAGTATTGGAGGGAATATTTATCTGAGATTTTTGGACAGAAGTAGCTGTTTAGGCACTGACTGGAATTGCTTTCGCTTTCCATTTTTTTTATTTTATTTAGTATTTTCATGCCAATTACAGTGTGTTAATACAATGTGGTTGCTCTTTGGCTACGCTGACCTCCACCTCTAACCTTCCAATACCATTGATTCCTTTGGGCCATGGCTCATCTAACCCTGAGCAGCTTTGGGGAACCCAAAAGGTAAAGATCTAACCTTATAAGCAAAGAGTTTAAAGTGTTTTTTTGTGGCTTTATGCTCAAAAACTGTCACTGTGGAGTTGGATTAGCATTTCAGCTGGTGCAGAGGGTAACAGACAAATGCCTTTGTTGTGGTGCAGCACAAGATACCGGGGAAGAGACACTACAAGGAGTAAAGATGAATAAAAAGAGAGCGGGGGAGTTACATAAACAATTACCAGTTATGATGACTTGAGTCATGCTTCATCATATTTGGTGTTTCTATAAAAGGTTAAGATGTAAGGATTATACAATTAAATGAGAATCTCAGCATTACCTTTATAAGCCCCCTATTTGGGAAGCAGTAGAGACCTGAGCTGGAAGCTAAGCTAACAGAAAGAAGAAAACTAATATTCTCCTTGTGTTTATTTTGAAATCAAACAGTATTTTGAGCAGGTTTTTTCAGGTAAGAGTTGTTTATGTGTCAAGAAGAGATGATAAGGAATTCAGATTTAGATAGCTGCATTGGGAGATGCATGTATTCTATACATGTATAGAAGGATCAAATGAAGAGAGAAGGTGTTTTTTAAAAGCAGTAGCTAATGTAGTTTGAAATGTGCTTACTGTGGAAATAGATAGACATAGTTACAATTTTTGGTGGTGTACCATTTCAGAAACCATATTAAGTGTTCACCGAGAAGTACAGGAGGAACATCTTTTAGAGACAAGGGGTAGCACTCAGTGACCTAAACAGCAAGTGACATTACATATACCTTTGGATATTCTTCCTTTTAGCTGCTCCTATGGAAGCAAGTCTCCCATTGGTTTTGTGTCCTAGGTTCTAGTAAATCTAGGCTTTATCAAATGTCACTAGATGACAATGTTAAGGCACTGAGTCACTCTCAAACTGTGTTTATTACTTCTTGTCCTCTTTGACCGTATGCAGAAATTATTTATTCACCTATGTGGTTTGCCTGTTACCCAGTTAGGCAACAAAAACATTCTAATCAGGAGAACAATGACTAATCAGTGCTGCTGTTTAGTGTGACGTCTCATATTTTTCAACACTGAAAGTATTATTTGTAATAATTTCACAGTAATTTGAATGCTGTGAAATAATGAATGATGAATGAGTTGATCTTATGAACTGTAGCAACCACAAAGAACCTTTTTTCATTTACACAAAAATAAGATTTTTCAGCTGTACTGATTGGACACTGAGAGAATGGAATGCAGGATAACATGGAGGCTTAGCTGGTGAACAACCATTGCTGACCATTAAATTAATTAGTTTGCAGTTACTTTGGCGTAAAGTAAATTGATTTTGTAGTATTTTTTTTCTCTGACAGATCTGTTTTTTCATTTCCAAAGCAGCATACCCCTGAAAAGCAAGTGCTGTTTCCAAATTCTCCACAGTCAAAATCATATCGCGACACACAGAGAGGTTTGAAGTCCTCCATAAAGAAGCTTAAGGAAGGCAATTTTTTATATAGTATTTCTCAAGAAATTTTCTAAGTGTATCAACCAAATTTGTTTTGGGCAAAAGAGTAATTTAGACATACCTGGCTGATAGCAGTTTTTTGCGTCCTCCGTAATCTTTCTGTGTAATTGGGATTCAAATGTGAGCAATGTGAGGAGTCTTCTGTGACAGCACAGGGGGCTCGTGGCATGGAGAGACAGCCTGATGGAGGGGAATCTATCTGCTTAATTTGCAGATGTGCTCCTGAGAACTCGATCTACTGTGGCTAACTGGCTGTGACTGGTTTTTTTTCCTTTCCTCTCTTGTCTTCAGATGGCACAACAAGAAACCCACCAGCCTCCAGAAGCTTTAACTCTTTGCAGTAGAAGAAGCTCAGAGTGACAGCAGAATCCTCTTAAATTGTAAATATCTGCAGCATACACTTCTTTATGGTTGAATTTTTTTACACTGTAAACCTATCAACCTTGTGATCATCTTCAGAATTTTGCAGTGCTATTTTAAAATGTAATTTAAAATATATTTTGAGTTAAAAGAAAAAATAATCTCAATAGGTAGCAAAAGAAAACAACTCTTGCTGATTGGCACACTACTTTCCCCAGGAATGCTCTGCTGCAAGCGGGCAGTAACACTGAAACAGAGCAAAGGAAATGACAAATGCATGCAGTTCACTGAGTGAGGGCTGACTAGAAGTCCAACTCAAAAGTCCACTGAAGTAATTAAAAATGTCTTTTTTTCTACTTCAGTGGCCTTCTGATCAGACCTTGAAAGACTAATAAAACTTTGCATCCTTCTGTGACATTTTTCATCAGTTTCGCAGTGCTTTTCTCCAACAAAAAATAATGAGACGCTGGGAAGTCCACTGGGAACATATCCTTTCAGCAGCTAGCAGTGCTGGGGCACAGAGGATAAGCCACTTGCATTACACAGCACAACAAATAAACAGAAAAACCTGGAAAACAATTTACTCTTCATAGCTCCTGCTTTTGTTTTCCTGGCCCTACTTCACCCACTCCTGAGTTACAACATCTGCTGCACAGTATTTTAGAAATGTCTCAACTCCCATTTGAAACTGCTGTGAGAATAGAAATAGAAGGAACTTGAAATGGAATTTGATTAGTACAGCAAAGCAAACATACCAAATGTTTGCAAGAATTGTCTTGAGACATTGAATAACTGTAATGCAGATAGGATGTGGTGATGTTTCTCATCTGAAATACAGCAGTGCTAAGGCACTGTGCCCTGTAGCATCCATATGGGCCTTTTACTTCTCTACTGAAACAAAGATAAAGGGAGACTGTAGAGCAGAGTTGAATGCTGAAGAACTTCCCACAAATTTAAGGGCATTCAGATCACATTTATTTGTATTTTCAACAGGGCCTAGATAATACTTGACAGCTTCTTATCTAAGTGTTTGACATATTCTGACCCTCCTTTGGGTCTGTGATCAAAGATCTACTGGCAAAAAATATACAAATATTTCAGAGAAAAATCCAGTCCCCCCGTTGTGTCACTTTAATATTTTGCATTCATTTTACTTTTTTTCTACCAGTTGACATGCCTTATCTTTAGAAATTCTTTTTCCAATTATGTGGTTGAGAAGATGGAGAAATTAAAGCTTTTTGGCAACAGCATGTCATTTTTGGATGAGGACATAGTCTGTCCAAGCTGCTCTCTTTAACTGTCAATGACAAAGTGCTTTGGAGAAGCTGCAGCAAATAGCTTCAGAATAATGTATCTACACAGTAGGGAAATTATGTTCAAAACTGTCCAGGTCATAGCAAGAAGATCTTGGATTTCCATCCTGAATTTAACTGGCAGAGAACCCGTGTGGAAAGGAATAAATAGACTTTTCCTTCACAATTTCTATTTTAATAACATTGACATAGGTAGTATGTTTTCAGCAGATTGCTCACTGTTACGGAAATGCTTCATTTCACTTGGTTTTCTTCTTCTATAATTAATTTCTTAAAATAAAATAATATGTTGTTTGCATCTTCTTCATCCCAAATCATTCCAAATTGCATTGAGATATTTCCAGGCTTTTCAGCATATTTTCTGCCAGTAAAACACAGTCATCTCTGAGCTGAAATGTAGCTGGCTTCCTGTGGGTTGCAGTAACGCACTCCAGCTCAGCAGGGAAAGGGAAGGCTGCCTTACTCATTTGTGTAGTATTTGCCAGCCAGAATGCAAATATGCTGGATATTTAGCCAGGACCCACAGGCTGAAATCTGTAAAAAAGGGCATAAAATAGGGAGTCCAGCATCCTAGTCCTCAATTTTCTGTCTCATCTAAAACTGACAGTAAACAGTATTTAACTTGTGAGGGAGAGGGCTTTATTTAGAGGTCTTATCTAAAATATCTGATTGAGTCTGGCTGTGCTTTGACTGTCAGCTCCCAGACAATCGCATTCCAGGGGGCAGTGGCTGCTGTGGTTCTCCAGGTTGTCTTTAAAGGGAGCAGTACTCTTGAAGCCATTGGAAATTCATTAAAAGAAAATTCTGCTCAGGTATGGGGCTGGCATAATAGCACTGAAATCCAAGAGGATCAATATGCTTGCTTGCAGTTAAAGCCCTTGGATATATCCTTTAAAAACTCATGTGAGCTGGGCATGAGAGGCACATGTTTTTGTCCATCTAAAGGTCAGCTCTCAGGCTCAGTAATGCACTCAGGCAAGCAGATGCAGCTCCCATCCACACAAATTGCTGATGCATTAAGTGTGTGCCTCCTGCTGAAGGCAATGGCAAACATCCAGTTGATTTTAACAGGATTAGCTGTCGTAGATCACATTGAATTGCAAGATGTTGGAAGGAACCTCATCTGAAAGTTTTTGTCCTTTGTAACTTTTAGTTTGTTCCCCCAGCTGGGTTGACCTGCACCTGCTTGAGGCCAGAACTTGGTGGCTTTGGGTTTGCTCCTGGAGCTCTGCCTCCCCGCAGGTGGTGGTGGTAGCAGGGAGGAGGAGGAAGAAGAAAAGTAGGGCAGGAGAGTAAGGCAGGGAGGGCTTTCTTCCGCAACTGTAGATTTGCAGATGTCTAGACAAGCAGGAAGCAGTTTTCTGCCTTCAGGAAAATGGGTAACCTTCCTCTGCTGTCTGACTCAAAATGCTTTATGTCTTTCTCGAGTGGCAATTCCCAGAATCACTCCTTTCACTTGGCCTACTTTTAAAGCGCCATCCTGGGATGTTTGTTAAGGCAGCAACCATGGTCCATAGCTAACAGCAAGCACTTGTTAAGGCCAGGCTGGAGTTCCAGCTTTGCCTGCCTCTTGGCACCGTGGGGGCTGATGAGCTGTGCTGCAGAGTCCAGCTCAGCGTGGTGGGTGTAGGAGTACCCTGCTGCCATCTGCTTTTGCAGTGTGGAGGAAGCACAGCTTTCTGGGCCATTTGTGGGGGTGTTTCTGATGAGGCTGTGCTTTCATGATTGTATAAACAACTATGACAGGGTGCCAAAAGGGCAGTCCTGTATCCTTCCCTTGCTCCCACTGCACGGTCCCACTGTCCCCTTGTACAGGCAATCACAATCATGCAGCTGTAAGGCGTATTAGAAGACATGTCTTTAAAACAGCATATATGCATTTGCTCTGATTACTCTCAAGTTTTGTACTGATAGTTTATTTGGTCTGCCCAAGACATGGACTGGAGTGGTAAACCAGGACGTGAGGAGGAAGTGAAGGTGGTGGTGGTGGCCTTTTTGGGAGCAGCCAGAACCTCGAGAGACTTAAATTGAGTGTGCTTGTCTGATAAAATCTCATTCTTTTTGCAAAGGTGCTACCTCATTCTTCATTGCTGTAACAATATTGTTAAAGGTGCAGTTACTGTGATAACTCTGTGGGGAAAAGAGATGGGGCATTGTCCAGTAGTAACAGAGTATAAGATTTAAAGATAGTGTATTTATGTTCAATCTGATTTTTGCAGACATAGATTATAAAGTATTGATAACAGATATAGTGGATAGTGGATATTTTCCATGAACCTATGGATGAACTATAAAAAAACCATTTATTAATCAGTCTCTTTTTAAAATTGAGAATGATTTCTAGGAGAGCAAATTCATAGTGTGAAAACCTGACTGGAACCTATGCCAGAAATGCTAGTGAAGTTTTTTTTTTTTTTGCTGAAAAATTAAATTACATAGGATTTTATTGAGTTTGTAGAGGGGATTAGGTTATTGCTCTTTCCATTTAAAAATTCATAATCTTGATATTTCTTTCATTGCCTCTGTTGTATTTTTAAAAAAACGTGAAGTTCTTAAAAATGCAGCATAAACCAGGAAGTCTATATTCCACCACATTTTGTGTTGTTTAATAGAACTAATCACTGTATAATTGAAAACATGCTAATACTCACTTGACCTGCTTCTGTGATTCAATGCAGAGATTTCTGATTTGTCTTAAACTGCTTGGAAGAAGACAGCATTTTGAGAAATAAAATTGATTTTGCACAATCTGCTGATGATCAGCAAGGCTTAATGAATGATTGCCTCAAGTAACCTCATTAAAGTCATTTGGATGGATGACCAGGAGTGAAATGCAAAAAGAAGAAAGCGCAGTTGCTGCTTGAATGCATCACTTACTGATATTTGACTCTGAAAGTCTCCAAAGCCAGAACAAGGAAAGGATCAGATACCCTTGCTTTACTTTCCTTGAGACCTCCAAGTTAGTTTGATTCCTTTTGGGAAAAAAGAGTGTAAGCTTTTGGTTTTAGTAGTAGCTATTTTTTAGCAGAACAATGCAGTAATTTCCTTCCTAGAAGTGTCATTGTACCCACTTCATAAATTGTGGAGGATTCCAATCCATTATTGTGTATTTTTTCATTTTCTCAGGACAGTTTAAAGAAGTCATTGCCTTGAGGCTGTGGATTGGGTGATTGCTGAAGCCATTTACTTACGTTGAATCTAGTGGTTAGCTCCTTAGCAAAGGTGAGAGTCTTCTGGTCAGCCTGGTTTCAGCTGTTCACCTCACTAAACTTCTCTGCAACTGACACAGTGTGGTGATTATTTAAGAGAGACTCTGAAATAAAGTAGGTGGGAAGCAGCAGAAAACGAAGTGGAATGAAAATGAAAAATAACAAAACCTTGATGGGTTGAGATAAGTTTTTGAACACCCCTCTTGTACCATCTGTCCTAACCACATGTTCAGTTTCAGGGATAGTAGGTATTCCCCACATACCATCCTCTGCACTTGCTTTCATTTAGGGCCATGTTACAGCATTGGGCAGTTCTTCAAAGTGATTGCAAATGGGGGGACGGGTAGTTCTGGCTGCCAGTCTCTCCTCTCTGTTGTTTGAGAGAGTGGCTGTTTTTCTGACAGAACCTTGGCTTTCATTAGGACCTAGCTGGTTTTTCCTCTCTGTGAGGAGATGATTCTGTAGACCTGTAATAATAACAACTGTGCAAGGGAGTATCTGAAGTGAAGTTTCCCAAATTCTGTAGGAAGTAGAAGCTGCACAGCAGAGTAAGAATTGAGATACATGATTTTGGTGTGACCTGGTCTGGATGCTGAATCTCAGGCTGATGATCTGGTGGCTGTAGAGCATGGCATTCACTGAGAAAGCTGTCATGCGGCTGGTTAAGGATACAACTATGCCCCCAAACTGCATATTAATTTTCTTGTTTCCTAGAGCATTTTAGAGTGAATTAATCTAAGATTTGCTGTCAGCCCTCTACGAACCTGTTTTTAAATCATTTAAGTTCTTGGTGACTGGATTTTTTAATCTGTTATTGGCAATAATATTTATTTGCTCTTCCTTTTGGGAATATTTTTAAGTTTATTTCATTAGTGTTTGTAAGGGAGTTGGATATCCTAGACACCAGACTCCAAAGAAAAACAAAAAGTTTTTCTTGATCAGATATATATTTTTTTCTTTTACAGTAGGCTTACAAATCACAGCACTATTTCAAATACTGGTTTTAATAACTTAACCATGATGAGGAATAGAAGGCGCTGCTTACCTCTCAAAGCCCTGTAATATACATTAACAACTCTGAGAGTCTGGTGAGTTATATTCTGCTTGGCCGGTCCACAGAGATTAATAATGGTTGAATTTTTGTAAAGCATTAGGAAACTTTAGGCCATGTGGGTGTGCTTCTATTTTGATATCTTCAGAACATTAGTCTTCTTGGAAGCAGGCAATTCAACAAAATTGAGGTTTTATGTTAGGAGTCACACTTTATTTTCTTTCTGGTCTCTGAACAATTCTCTTTCGATCTTATTTAGCTTCAATATCAGGTTGGCAGCCTTTCCTTAGAATAGTTGATTTGAAGTTTTGCTGAAGAATTAAGCTTTCATTCCCAAAATCCACTTCTTAGTGTTGTGGTAAATCAAGAGAGGAAACAGAAGCGCATGCAAATCAAGCACTTAGTGTATAATGCATTCTTGCATCTTGATCAGGTTTATGTGTGCGAACTGATTCTGTTAGTGTGGACCTATGTGTATAAAAAATAAGTAATATGGGTAAGTGTTTAGGATCATTCAGCTGTTAACATGCATTTACACAGCTTTTATGAGTAAGGGGCAAGGTTAACTTCAGCAGACTTCACTGAGGGATGCTTCAGGGCCAGGCTCCCATAGAGCCTGGTTAAGTGTTGAAGGTAGTTTGATTCCTTCAAAGCTGTTGTTGTATGACTGGAGAGTGGAGCTTCTTCCTTCAGCTCTCAGCATTTGTTCCCTTCTCAAGAGTGGGCCTCACATTCCTGTGTGGCTGTCCAGCTCCAGCATGCTCTGCCCGTCCTGTGTGCTGCCTCAGCGTACACACACACAGGTGCCATTGTGATTTAACGTGTGGTCCAAAATCTGGGTTTGTGGCTTTGATGGTACAGTGAGTAGTGCACCTGGAGATGATGGATTCAGTCCAAGTTTTGAGTGTACAGGTGTGTCCGGGTTGTCAAGTACAACATGCTGGTGAGGGGTGTCGCTGTTTCTGCAAAGAAGGCAGGGGTTGAAAGACTGAACAGCTTAAGGGAATGAACACCACCAAGAGAAGCTGGCACTTCAGTGGCCCATATTACCCAAGGTGATAAATGTCAAGCATAAATGATCACAATTCCTCCGTTTGTACTTAAAAGTTCTATGTCCACATGAATTTTTGGAGAAATGTTGAATAATGTTCCATAGACAAGATCAGAACTTCCCAAGGAGAGAAGAAAAATTTTACTTTCTAGTGCCCATCTATGTGAACTCGAGACTTTTCTGTTGATTTGGTTTCTGCCTGCAGATATATATATAGCTCTTTACTTTCTATTGCAGATATACCTGTTCAACTCTCAAGGTGTGGATGATCATGGGAGAACAACTGTTAAAGAACAGCATCATTGATCAATTTATTAATAGCCATGAGCAGTCATATGAAGAGTTTCTAAATACGTTCACATATCTTTTGGAAGGTATGTAATTTCCCAAATCTCTTGCTAGGTACCATAGACAGAAGGGAAGGTAAAAAGAGAAGCAGTAGTATTCAGTGTCTTTGTGCTACTCACCTGCTTTGTGACTTTAGGCAAATCCTTGTGATGCTTTTGTTTTTCCACTCAGCAGTGGGAACCCTAAGGACAACTTTTTACAGATTGGTTCCCAGGCTGCTGTGTCTCTACAGGTGGTTAGCCATTTATGCTTGCTTTAGGGAGGAGGGGAAACATGCACTGTTTGGAAGGATAGATGTTTCCTAAGTACATCTTGTACTGTTTTGCTTGAGAAGTCTCCATAAAAGAAGAGCCTAAGGAAACTACTGAATAGTGATGCCTTAGGATTTTGGCTTTTATATTTTTCAGATCCTGTACTGCTTTACTGTGTAACTCTAAAACTCCATATAGCCTGTTAGCTACTGTTCTCCCGTTCTGGTCAGAAATAACAAATCCTCTCTAGGCCTGGATTCAAGGGCCACCTTACTGTCTCAGGCCTCAAAATAGGTAAACTAAGGCTCTGAAAAGGGGGAACAAGCTTGGGGTAAATTACTTCATTACCTGAAATTGTAATTGGAAAATTAACCCTGATATTCAAATGGACCAAACTTATAAAAGTACGAGAAACTCGTGAGTGTGTGATGGCTTGAGATTAGGAGTGTGCAATTTAGGTACTTTCACAGGTTTTCAACACTAGCCTGCTCTGCTATGCCTGTGTGTGTGCCTTCTACAAAGTGATTGCCTTCTATGATGAAACAGCTATCTGGAGGGATTTGGATATTGTCTAAATCGATTTCAGCAAGGCTTTCAACGCTGTCTTTCACAACATCCTTGTAGGGAAACTCAGGAAGTGTGAGCTGGATGAGTGGACAGTGAAGTGGATTGAGAACTGGCGGAGTGGCAGATCCCAGAGGATCGTGATCAGTGGCGCAGGGTCAAGTTGAAGGCCTGGCACTGGTGGTGTCCCCTGGTGTTCAATGCTGGGCCCAGTCTTGTTTAACTAATTCATCAATGAGTTGTTGGAAGGGGCAGAGCCTCCTTAGCGAGTTCCCTGCAGACACAAAGCTGGGAGGAGCAGCCCATACCCCAGAGGGCTGTGCAGCCCTTCGGCAGGCCTCAATGGCTGGAGAGATGGGCAGAGAGGGACCTTCTGAAATTCAGCCAAGGCAAGCACAGGCTCCTGCTCCTGGGCACCAGGACAGCAGCTCTGTGGAGGTCCTGGGGGGGGTCCTGGTGGACAACGAGCTGTCTGTGACCAGCAGTGCCCTTGTGGCCAAGAAGGCCAGTGGTGTCCTGGGGTGCATTAGGAACAGCACTGCCAGCAGGTCGAGGGAGGTGATCCTGCCCCTCTACACACCCCTGGTGAGACCTCAGCTGGAGTGCTGTGTCCAGTTCTGGGCTCCTCAGGACAACAGAGACATGGAGCTCCTGGAGTAGGTCCAGCAGAGGGCTACAGAGATTTTTAAGGAACTGGAGCATCTCATGAGGAAAGGCTGAGAGATTTCAGCCTATTCACCCTTAAGAAGAAATGAATGAGAAAGGACCTTGTCAATGTCTCTAAGTATGTGACAGGAGGGTGTCAGAGGATGGTGCCAGGCCTTTCTCAGTGGTGCCAAGCAACAGGACAAGAGGCAATTGGCAGAAACTGATGCACAGAAGTCCCACCTTAATATGAGGAAGAACTTCTTTACTGTGAGGGTGAACGAGCACTGGAACAGATTGCCTCAAGAGGTTGTGGAGTCTCCCTCACTGGAGATATTCAGGATCTGTCTGCATACAATCCTGTGCAAGGTGCTCTAGGATGACCCTGCTTGAGCAGAGAGGTGGGACCCGCTGTGGTCCCTTTCAACCTGATCCATCCTGTACCAAGCTAACAGGTAACTTGGATGAAGGGTACATACAGCAGGACATCAGATAGATGATTAGGCTGAAAAGATCTCATGCTCTGCAGATGAAATAAAAAGTGGAGCTTAACTTTGATCTGAGCATTGCTGAATTACAGAATTCCAATTCTGTAGCTCAGGTTCAGTTTTTTTAGCCATGGTAGGTCAGGTGTAAAAATGAGTGCAAGCTACATGTTACTCACAATTCTTTTTACCACTGCTTTGCACTAAAAGTTGCATCCTCCTATTATTGCAGAAGCACTATATTTTTCAATTACAGCGTGTGGCATGCCCCGTTGATTGGCACTCAGAAGTCTGTCCTGTCCTTATCCTTCAGGCAGAACTAAGTGTCAGTCACAAGTATTGAGCAGAAAACCACTGGGGGAGTTGAAGCTGCCACAGAAATAATCTTGTGGCAACTTTCTCTCTCTCCTCCCTATAAAATATAGAAGAGGAAGGAAACACTGGGGGATTAGATAAGAGGATTGAAAATCCAATCTGGTCTTCTTATGTATGATTGATACACTGGGGATAGCTCCTATCTTAGTAGCATGCTGCATATCATGATGCTACTTGCAAAAAGCCTCAGTGTGTATTTCAGTCACTTTCACTGTCACTGTAACATTTGCCACTAAAATCATATAAAAGGTAGAGCTTTACCTGAATCAAATGCTTAGAAATACAGGTTCCTATGATGCTGTGAACTGAACAGCTCAACTTGTTTTCCTCCCACTTCCATTTTCCTTTGAAAATACCCAAAGTGCTGGTTTGCATTATAAACTAATGACCTGCAAAATATTCTACTTAAAGCATAACACATACATTGTCATCTGATAGATTTTTGTCTGTCATAACATTGGAAACAGAAAAAACCCAAAACTAATTGGATCCCGTTGATTTCACAGAGTAACATATTTACAGCAGGTGATTTTCACTTGTGCATGAATTATACTAGGTGTGTAGTTGGCATTGCAAGGATATTTTCACCTGAAGTTTCTATGTTATCCTTGAAAGCATCTCATAAGAATCTGATATCCTAGTGATTTTTTAGTTTTTATTCATACGGTAAATTTACACACAGTAAAGCTGTAAAGAATGTACCTTGAGTAGAAAGACCCAAGCATCCTTGACTGTTCTGGCCTAGCTAAAAAGAACCCTTTGAGGCTATAAATAGCCCTGTGAACACATTAGGATCTCCTGCTGAGAGTATAGTTTCATTCTTACAAATGTGGGAAACAGGATTAATGCATTTTTACATTCCTGACTTCCACTGGACTTATTGCTAATATCCTAATCAAGAAAATCACATTTTTAGAATGTTGTCTTTTTATTATATCTGAATGTGTGATATTGCCTTTGACTACTTCTATTCTTCCTTGTGCTGTTTGAAAAGATAGTCTCTTAGTTCACATAGAACAAGATCTGGAGTCAAAATAAGTCCTTCTAAATTCTGTGTAATTGGTTTTGTGATGTGTGTTTGGTTTTACTAGCACAGAGATATGTTATAACTTAGCTGGACCATAAAATTACATCTTTGATATGGGATTTTAATGTTACAGATTTTAGTATTCCTAAAAATCCTAATGGTTCTGTTTTTAAAATGTGGTTGGTGCAGTGAGAAAAGGAGAGTTCATAGACTAGTTGACAAGTAAATACTGTACTAAGACTGTTACTTCTTGTCTACAGATCTGATGGAAAATGGATAAACATACATAAGTATGTTTTTAAAACTCTGACCTCAGCATTTAAAACATGCCTCTCCAACAGAACGTGACCTATATATATTAAATAAATAATATTCTAAAATTATAGGAGTACTCCCTCCATAAGTGGAAAAATTTTAAAACTTTTTTTATTGATTCTGTAATGGACGGACATTTGAGGGCTAGGTTAAGATTCTAGCTAAGTCTCTTATTTTTCCTATTTAGAGCATCCAAAGTGTGTTTTTTTGTCATAGGGATAATATTAACAAGACAAATATATAGGTGAAAGGGCTGGTGAACCCATGGGAATGTAATTTGGCAATTAGAGCACGAGTCCAGAAAGATGGAATTATTTCATACTTGCTGTAAAGCTTTGTGGCTGAAGGAGCCTCAGAAGAGCTGAATTTACAAAGGAGTGGATGATACAGATTTCTGTAGATGTGGTCAATGAGTGGTATGTTCAGAACTACACACTTCCTAGAAAAACTTTGGACAAAATCTCATGGAAATGCATCCAACCCCGCTTTTGAAAAACATTGCCACGGAGGACAAAAGTCTCTTTCAAATCTTAGGAAGAGTGTTTGAAATCTGGTGCGGAGAGCTATGATGCTCAAAATTAGAAGGCAGCATCTGCTCATTTTTTAAAACTCAGAGAAAGAATGGGAAATTCGCTGGAGCACAAAATACCTCATTTGCCCTTGTATGAAAAATACAGGAAAAAAACCCCAAATGGTCCAAGCTTCAAAATTTTGATCTAGATTTTAAATTACTCCTCTCCCACTTCTAAAAATACAGGATTCTGGATCATTCAGCTGCATACGAAAATGCCGCCATGAATAAAATTCTTACCCAAATCTAAGTTAAGATTTGTATTTCTTTCATAGTTCTGGGCATTTTACCACTGGGATTAAAAGAGTTCCATTCCTTCTGTTAATTTTCCTCTATTTCATAGACCTCCCACTGCCTGGCAGTGTGTTGAAGTCCAGGGACATTGATTAGACCCATCTAAGCAAACCACACCTGGGATCGAAGCTTCGTAGCCTCAGTGCTGTTGTTTTGATGCTTCTGTGCTGAACAAACTGTCAAGTGGAGGAAGTTTGGAAGTGACTGATCACTTCTGTGCTTACAGGTGGCATGCAAGAGCCGTATTCTGTGTTGTGATCAGATGAACTTAATTCCCCAGTGAAAGCTGGGCAAGGTATTCAGTTCACAGTCCATTTGACTGTAGCTGTCTGCTTCCTTTTTCATTAACCACATTTAGGAAAAACAACTTTAAACATCCCATATAAGTGTCAGTGGAGGCACTTTACAAATGTGAGTCTTCACAGCAGAAGGCATAGCAAAGAACTATATAAAAGTGACAGTAAATGAACTTTTATTTTAAAAATGGACCAGTAGGACAATGCTAACCCCAAAAGGAATTTCAGCCTATGAGTAGATTTGCCAGTAAAAAGCAACTAGACTCAATAGAGTTCAATAAAACTAATCAAATCAAATTAATCTGTCATCCCCAGGGAACTTAAACAGGGCATGAAATAGGCAAACAGCTTCAGAGCTTTTTATTGATGTGCTGTGGTGGATCATTTGATAGAATTGGTTGGGAGGCAAAATTTGCAATTTTCTATTGATCATAAATTCAGTAGCTATCTCTATGTAGCCTTTATTCAATATAGAATAAAATCAAATATCATAGAGAGCCCCTAAATGTAGAAAAAATCCCAGTCATAGAGATGCAAACTTAATAGATTATTCTTGAAATAATAGTAACTGATCTGTTTTATGGATATTTGTTGTCCTGGTATTTGCTCTGCAAGATACTTCATCTCTATTTTACAGACAGAAAAAAATAGGCCTAAAGAAGGGAAATGACTCGTGTGCATTTGTGCAGTAGCTCAGTGGCAGCACCAGATAAGTACAGAGGCACTCAGGCTCCTGGAAACTTGGACAGCCCTTCAACAGTAGTGCTTCCCTGACAGCAATTCCTTGTTCTTTCTGTGATGCCTTTATTATTAAACAATTTCTAAAGATTATTTCAGATGGGAAAAAAAAAAGTATTTTCATTCTCTTGCATAACTTAGATTTTCTAGAACATAGGGAAATGCTTTGTAATTTTGCTGTTGATGCTTTGGTAGAGGTCCTATCCTCTGGTGGCATATTGGCAGTGATTGGATTGTAGTGCTGTAAAAAGCAGTAACACAGAGTCACCTGGGCTGTACCTCATCACCTTGTCTAAAAAGGCATCGAAGTGCACTAAATGCAGCTGTTGGCTTAGTTTCATGCATTGCAGTGGGGTGAGGGAGCCCTCCTTCCATACGTGGGAATGACACAAAGCAAATAATGTCAGAGATCAGAGCTGTGTGTGATTCAACAGGACAGTCAGAAACAGAAGTCAAGTGACCTCACTTCAAATTTGTACTGAGCTCTTTGTAGAATTGGGTGCTTTTTAGTGTTCAGTATAAAATTAAATAGGAAGGCCTCATTTAAAGAAAGTATGTATTTTCCTTAAAAAAAAAGTCAGGCTTTTAAAGGATGCCTTAATGTTGTGATTATAATGTCCAAAATCAAGCATTTAAAAAACTCTTGGGCTTTCTGACATTTTATTTTGTTCCCACCTGCTGTCATCTTTTTATACTACTTGTTAAGAAAGGAATACTTTGTATGGAGATGTCAGATGCTTTTAATTATATACAATTTGCTTGTTTCTTACAGCACTTATCTACCTGCCTATTAGTGCTGAATTCTTCTAGGATGCAAGCCCACAGAAAGTTTTCATAATTGATTCTGCCCTGATTTATTAGTATATCACATGTTCTTTTAAAGTGCTCCCAACATACGTATTTAATGTAGTTTCCTTGTGTTGAGGAGAACTTTAAGCATATTTGCAGTTTCTTTGACTGTAAAAAAAACCAAAACCAAAATCAAGTATTTAAGAAAGAAATTCAAGTACATTCTGTTTTTCTTAGCTAAGATTCAAAGTATGGCTTAGTATAACCCAAACTCAGAAAGAAGTCTGGAGTTCTTGTACATCTGCGGAAAAAACCAGGATTTTGCTTGTACCAGCTACTGAAATAATGAAGTGCACACTTGCCTTGTTATTTAACTGACAGCATTAGTATTCAGATGGAGAAGGTATCCAGCAACAACACTGCTGAGCTGTGAAAGAACCATATGAATTTTTAAATGATCAGATGGGGTGAATGAGGAATAAACAGGAAATATTGCCCCTTTCCTAACACTGAGACTATCAAAAGCACAACAGAGACATAGATACTGATACAGATAAACACTACATAAAATCAGAACACATAGGTCCCATTAAGTAAAAAGGGAGAGATACAGTAAAAAACCAGTTGAACTTTTGAAAATTAAGAGCTGTTAGTTTCAGAGAAGTATTGCTGTACATTAAGCTAGAGCAGGTGTGTGAGAGTGGCTGAAATATACTTGAGAGTTGCAGTCATTCGTCCTTCCCCTGAAGGAGCACATAAAAAAAAATCCTTTCCTGATTTATTTTTAAACATACTACAGTAAGTATCCAAAAATGGCAGTCAAAAGTGACAATTGAGATGTAGGAGTTTACCCTTTTAGATTAGAAATAGTGCCACTGAAATTACTTGTCCCAGTCCATGGAATATGTATTTATCCTAGCTGAGGAGATGATATAGTGTAATTTCCTTAAGAAATTAGTAAATTTAAATTAAAGAATCAAGCCCGTGTTACTGATAATAGTAGAGCTTGACCTTTTTTTTTGAAGGGGGAAAAAAAAAGCTAAAAAATACTTTGTGCTGATTATTTGTCATTTGATCAGGATAAGATCAAAGACATTAGGGAAAAAGGCTGCACCAGCTGTATTTTTGTATTACAAATACTAATTTGCACACTGAGGTAAGTGTTTTAGGCAAGTTATTTTCTCTGCTGTAGAGGAGTTCTGCTTGCTCAGTGCTACTGTGAGATCACTGCCCTCAAAATTAGTGTGGATTTTGCTGGAGTAAGATTGGAATGGGCCTTACAGGAATTCAGATAGTTATGGGATAGACAATTCAGATGCTGAGTGTGGGCAGATACGGTACACTATCTGTAAAACATCCACAGCCTTTTTGGGTGGCAGTAGGAGGCTAAGCCCTTAGACTCTTAAAGCAGGACTACATGATGAAGTTTAGGTGCCTGAATTACACCTGAATTGCTCTTGATTTTGGATAGGCATAGGACTCTAATACTGAAAGTCTCCAGATACATACTGTATGGGATAACTGGACCTTCTGTGTTGAAAAGTTGGACAGACTTCATTTATTTACAGCGATTTATACATAAAAGTACATGGAAACAGAAAGGTACCTGGTGAACAAAGATCAGAATGGCTTTTTTGGGCTAAGTAACTTTAAAACTCTATGTTCTATTCCCAGCAGAACAACATACAAGCAGAGGGAGGCTGCAAATTTTGGTTGGATTATTGCATAAAATGTGGGAGCTGCTTTGGTTACCAAAAATTAATAGAAGGCTTTACAATTAATCTTCTCAGTAAACTGGATTTTCATCCTAGAAATGTCTTGTTTTCCTTACAGCTTGTCATTTAGGGTAAATGAACTCAGCGTTGTACAATGGTTTACATAGCTGCACAAAGGTAAATACAGGTAGTTCTGGAGTATGTTACCACCTTGTGAACATGTCAAAGTGGTATTTTATGGAAACATTTCAGTGACAGCCTTTTTTCTTGTTTTAAAAGTTTGCTGACAGTGTGTTTGAAGAATGGAGAAAGTGAATGAACATGACATTTGTACTTGTGACCTCTGTTCAAGACAGTGATTATGGTACTGTGAGTAAAATTGGATTTTTTTCTTCAGGAGTCCTGCAGAAAGTCGCTGTAATATTTGGATTCCAGGTTTTCCATCAAAGCATAACTTGGAAGAGATTTAAGGGATTCATAGGCCTTCTGCTGGCCCTCAGTCCAGGATTTGAGGACAAAATGTAAATTGGAACTTCAAATAGTACCTTTGCTATATAGGGTTTTTTGTTGTTGTTGTTTTAGAGTTAAAGGGGCCTGTTTCTAAGTGTCAACCAGTTTTTGTTTTTGAAATGAACTAATTCAGTTGAAAAAAGGTGGGAAGTACCTGGTAGTTTGAATTGTTTTGTCCAGTGTATTATCCCAAGCTGGGTATTCTATGTTATGTTATTGATTGCTGTGTCTGGTCTGGCTTTGAAATGTTTCAAACCATGAGAATTTTATCATTCTTCTGGGGCTACTGTGTCGTCTTAAGAGATTTCACTGACAGTAAGTTTTTCCTGATAATACAGGTAGCTCTCTTCTCTGGTTTTGTGATAAGTGACTCCATTATTCTTTGAAATATGTGGGTAATCACTAGACATTCTCAAAAAATTCCCTTTCAAACTGGAAGATAAAGAGAATTTTAGGCAATATAGAGGATAGATAGCAGAGGTGAAAAAAAATTTATCAAGTTGGATATCCTTTCTGATTGAAACACGTTTCTTAAGTCTGCACCATACTCTTAGTGACACACAATTATGATGGATACTACTCGTGAGAGGCTCAGATGTACTTTTCTAGAGACCTAAGTTGGCTTGTTATTTCATTTTTAAGATACTGACAGTGAAATGACTAAAGAGTGAGACAAAATCCGTCTGCAGAATAAGTATGTGAATCTTTCCATCATTTCAACTTTCTTCCTCTGCTACATTTTGTTGTGTTTGTATCCCTTATTTTTGATTTTTATCACATACTGTGAAGGCCAGTGTTCTACAACAGGATCTTGGCAGGTTGAGAGCTGTGACTGTGAATAATGAGTCAATTATCACTTAGTCAGGGGAAAGGCAGAGTGATCCTCTTGCTGTCTTGAAAGTGGTCTTTCCTTCTTCCCCTTCTCTTTCAAAAGTGTGGACAGAAATGGTTGAAATTCAGAACACTATCAAAGAAATACTCTGATACTTGTCTGCAGATTGTATTTCTTTAACTTCAAGACAACTTATGTGTGTTTTTTTCAATAATATTTTAAAGTTCATTACAGATACTGCTTCAAGGGAGCCAGTTACGTGATGCATGCATTGGGAGACTGTGGGTGTCAGTAGCTACTTTGGACAGCTGAAGTTGGCTCTTACTGGTCCTGAGGGACTGTGCTCAAGGCTGGCAACATGATGTTTAAATCACCTGCCCCCCTTTAATTTATATGGAATGGCCTCATTATGCACATGGTTGCATAGCTGATATTCTGTCCACAGAATAGCATTTAACAACCGCTTTGGGTTGCTTAGACATTTTTATTCTGAATTTTTCTTCACAAGCAGTCAGGAATCTAGTGTCACATTGCAGTGGTGAATGTTTCATCAAATGTAAGAAGGTTTAATATTCTCTAACCCAATAACTCTGCAATGGTCTTAACCAGAAAAAGGTTTCTGTCAAAAGTTTATGACTGATCTCTTAGGAAAAGGGATAGTGCTTCTAAGCTGTAGTCTGGAGTTGGTACATGGCACATAAATACTACAAATGCACCAGATTTCTTACTAGCTCATTTAATCTATCTAGGTTTTTAGCTGTGACAATAGCTCAGGTTTCTTCAGCTCCAGTAAATATATAACCTAATAAAGCAAGTTTGTCAGCTCATATGTGCTGCCTAATTATAACTGCTCAGCTATGTGTCGTAGGTCTTTTGATGCTAAAAGTGGTATTATTTTCTCTGGAGAATTCAGAAATTATATTTTTGAGAAGGATTATCTGGTTTATATCCCAGAAGAATGACCACAGTGGTATACAAGAAGAGCATGGGCTAGTGCAGGAATATCATGTTTATTCAGAGTGTGTTGGCTGTATGATTTATGCTTCAGATCATTCCAGTGATGATTTCTTTTGTCTCTGTGTTGGTCTGGTGAGAATCTTTTTATCACTTCTCATATGTAAATGCTCCTGATGTGCACAGGGAGGATACTGGATTGGTCCTCAGGCCCTGTTGTTACTCTATAGGTCTGCAGGTGTTGGGCTGCATTATTTGCATATACACATTTATCCCAAAATACATTAATGTTCTTTTGTGGCTTGTCAGTCTTTAGGATAAAACTTGCAAGTTCTTAGGGTAAAACAGGAAGCCAATCCTGTTTTACTACTAAAGTAAAAAAAGATTGAAGTTTTTTGAGCTAGCCATCTAGTTCTTCCTGTAAAGTAGGGTGTCAGTAAAATTATCTTTGAATATTGGGTGATGGTTTTATGGGTCAAGAATTTAAAAGAGGGTTTCATGTCTAATACTGCTTCGTTTCCATGGCTTAAAAAGAGAGTATGTTGGAAAAGTGGTGGCTCAAATGTACTGCTGTATCCAAATACTGTTTTAGGAAGGTACTTGCTAAAAAAGCAGGGAGAAGCAAGATGTTACAGAGACCTGGGATTTAGGAGTTATTCAGAGGATCCATCTGTTATCTGAGCATTAAAACCTGTTTGCTAGATTGCTCTGGTGTGGTGCAGTTTGCTTTCTATGAACCGTGACTCTTGTAAGTGTGGACTTCAGGTTATGTCCAGCCTGCCAGCCCCTTTCTGTGTGTCATAGTAACTGCAGCACAGAGCTGTCCCAGGGGATTAATAATTCTTTGCTGTATGGCTCAGTGTAGTAACCCCAAAGGCATAATTAAAACTCTCCACAACAATTACTTCAATGCTTATAATACATAATTATGCTTTGGAAATGCAATGCAGTGTTTCTTATTGTTGCAAAGTAAATTTTTCAAACTAAACCCAAAAAGCTTCATTAAATGAGCATTTCTTTTTCATTAAGAACATGTGGTGCAAAGTTCATTTTAATTGATTGTCCTATGGCTGTTCCTTATTTGATAATGGGACTTTTAAAATAAAAAGTACTGCATTTTTATTTTGGTCTGATTACTGTATTTTTTGCCAGTGTGAAGTAAAAAACCCCTGCCATTCAGCATGGGTTTGGAAATCCATACTTCCGTGCATATACTTGTCTGTAATTAGCTTCTAGATTCTGTCTGTATTGTTGAGATTTCAACTGATGATGACCTAGCTGTATCCTAATTCTGCTGGCTGCTTTGTGCTCCATGATCCTGGCTGGTAGGATAGTCAGAAGCACTTATAGTTGTCTTAACTTTGCTCTTGTTGTCCAAGGAGTTGTTAAAGGTCTGAAAGATGTCAAAAGCTATCATTGAAAGACTCAGTTCTGTTTCTGAATAGTTCCCTATTTTCAGCGAGGACTCAATATACCACTATTAATGTACAAAATAAGCCCAAGAGAAGTTATTCTGATACTCTATCAATACACTGGAAATGCGTTTTTCCAGTTTGTCTTTCAAGACCAAAGGAATCCCCTGAGGGAACAAACCCTGCTTGAACATCTGTATTTATTCTTTAATCTCAGATCCTAAACTTTGGGCAACTCAATATCACTGGCATACTGCTGTTTGTTAGTCTGATCACAATAAAAAAAAAAAAACTTATTTGCAAAATTTTCTCACTCACATTGTCAACATGGGGAGGAAATCAAATTGGTGATAAGGTAATTCAAGAGCATTCTATAGCTGCTAAACACTGGAAGCAGCAGTGTGTAAAGAAATCAGCTCAAATGAGGTGTTTTACCAACTAAAAATAGGGGGGTGAGATTATAGGACCTGTCAGTGCATCTCATCACGTGGTCCTGGACTGGTGGAGGTTCTGGGAGTGGTGTCTGTGGACACCCAAGGGCTCTGTGGATGCTGGCCCTGGACCAGCCAGTATCAGTATCAGCTCTGACAAGAACTGCCAAGGCTCACTTCTGTACTAGACAGCATGGGCATTTGCTCTAGTGGTTGTGGTTCACACATGGGGCACGTGTTTGTGCTGATAAACAGGGTGATACCAAGATACTGATGTACAAAATACAAGGGTTCCTCCATTTTTGGCCCAAGTCATCACTGTACTATGATCAAAATCCCAGCCCTTTTTGACAAGAAGGTATACCCTGGATTAGGTATGTAAAGGAATAGGTGTGCTTGAACTCCTTGAGATGTTGAGTGATTTCGTGGGCACAGATCCCATATAAGCACAGTTGACAGGCTTTTAAAACGAGAGCTGCAGTGTTGGGAGCGTGTGTTGGTGTTGGGGAATGAGGGTTATTTTCTGGTTTTAGTGCTAAAAGTGTACATCCAGAATATCTCTACTGACTGGGCAGTTGCTATTGGGCTCCTGTTTAGTGGTGTCTCAAAGAAGAGACTTTCATCATATATGCTGGTGTTTGCAGTGTCAAATGAAGACATGGGCACAAATGTTATGTGCATTTTCCCCAGAATTCAGAGAGAATTTAAACAAAGTTTTAAAATAAAAGCTAAGGTGCAACTTACTCTCTCGCTTTTTGGGGTATTTCAACTCTTGGTTGATTTTATAAAGTTTTCTTTATATTGCATAAGCTTTTGTGATAATGAATTTTTCAGTATTGAGGAATAGGTGGAACTCTGGGCACTTGAAGTTCAAACTGCATATTCAGTTTTGTGGTAAAGTTTGCAAAATGCATGTATATGTTGTACATGGAAGCTTTCATGAGAGGAAACATGAATGTGTAAAAAAGTCAGTATTAGATCTAATGAAAAACATGCTTTTCTTTTTCTTGGATAGTGCATTATGTTTTCTGATCTGGTGTGGTTCTCCTTGCAGAGAAAGAGGGGAATAAAATCCAGGGAAGTAAAGTGGACTCCTTAAGAAAAACTTGTTCTACCTCTGAATTACCAAACAGAAATAAACAGGATGGCTCACCTGAAAGAAGCAAAGAAATGTGGGTGTCATTTCCACCAGAGATGCCAAATGAGAATGAGGTAATGAGTTAACATTTGTCCTTGTGGACAAGCACCACATTCAAACAGATGAAATATGGAGAGATACACTGTCCAAATGTTAGAGGCTAGTGGTATTTATCCAATTTGAGGCAAATATTTAAAATACTACCTAAGTGTCAAACGCTTAGAGGGGCACCTGCAGGGATCATGTTTGGCAGTGGCATTTGCCCTGCTGAAGAGCTGCCATAATCTGACTAACAAATAAGGCACCCTGCAATGGGCTGTGTAATGCTTTCACTGGAGAATGCAGTTAGTGGTAGAGGTTGGCAAAAGGGAAGAAAATCCTGAGAGTATGAATGCCACCATGGACAGATTTATTTTGTTTCTTGTAGATTTTAGTAAGTACAGAGTTGTGTGTTACTGAAGCTATGTTACTGCCTGAAGTAAACAGTGGGCAGGCCAGGGGCATTTTTGATCTTCTGAAACATAGGGGATTAGGGATTTAATGTGTAGGGACAAGAGAACAACAGACATCATCTGGAGGGAGTGAGATGGAAGTCCGAGTCAATTTGTTAAGAACTTCTGCCTTCCTGTCTGAATAACAAATAATTGAGTTGTGATCTAACCTGTACTCAAAATTTCCCTTCGTTAAACTTTTATTAAAAAATAAGTAACAGGTCCTTTTGTGAAATACACAGAGCAACACACTGAAGTGCTTTCAAATGATGGGCCTGCCAGGCCTCTGAGCACAAGCTGCCACTTTCCTCCTTACTAGGTACATGTCTTTGAGGTAGCATCAAGCAAGGCTTTTAAAACAATTTCATTCTGTCAGTTGATTGTGTAATAATAATGAGAATATTTTTGCCATTTTTTTCATAAAAGGTATTGTTTCCTCATTGGTATAATTTGTCTTTGTGTCTCTTACTTTAGCCGCATTGAATTGTCTTTCTGCCACATAAGGCAGTGTACAACTTCCATTATCCTTGTAATGGAACTTCCACAATCCTTTATGTATGTCTTTGTTTCTAAAGAAGAAAAAGCTTCAGACAGGGCTGCACATTTTTGTCACATTAGCAGTTTAAGAAACAAGTACAATAATAGTAGAATGCATCAGAAAAATTGCAGTGTAGCAGCAGGAAGAGGCCATAATGCAGTAAATAGACCACTGTAACCTTTAAGCCTGCCCTGAGGAAGGAAGTTGGGGAAAAGACAGCTGTTGCAAACAGTGCTACTGTTCTAAGTGCTGCTTTTTAGGCATGCTGTGATTACTTGCACTGTTGTTCCAAATGATTCAGTCTAGTCCCGTGTAGGTTTTCAGAGAACCTGTACCTGTTCTATTTTCAGGAGCATTCCATTCACTTCTTAAATATTTTTCTATAAAACATCTATAAAGCTCTTTGAACACAACCCTGAGTAATGTGTTCAGTGGGACTCTTCTTGAGCAGGGAGAGTGGACAAGGTGACCTGCTGTGGTGCCTTCCAACCTTACCCCTTCTGTGATTCTGTGAACTGTATGTATAAATCAGTAGGAGCTTTGATTGTGATTTTTATTCTGTTTCATGCATGTAAGTACTTCTGCCCATCTATCTACAGGCAGTGATGAGTGAGAGCTCGACAGCTGGTGTCTCTGATAGAAATAATCTCAGTCTGTCTGAAAGAGTGAAGGTGAGGTTTACTTTGATTTTCTTCAAAGTGGGGGTTATGAGCGGAACATGACTGATTTTTGCTGTATTAATTTACAAATTACTTGCAATTTGTTGATGTATTTCTTTTCCATCTGTGGGAAAGAAGAATGAGAGCAATCCAAAATTTTTTCTAATGTTAGTGAGCATGTACTTTTAAAGTGTAAAGGTTATGTAAGTCTTGATGAGAATGTTTTCAAACCAGGTTGGAAAAAATTATCTAAGAGCATCTTTAATTACTTCATGGAGAAGCCAGGGCATGTAGTAAATCCTCCATGGTAACACTATTTGCAGATAGGCTGGGAAAAAAACCCTTTTGCTCTGACCCTGTGCATCTATTCAGTGATACCTGAAATGAGAAATGTCTTGTCTTTTGTACGTTTTAAATAGTTTAGATTGTTCAAGGGACTTTAGCCTGAGAAAACAGTAGAGCAAAGCCCCAGGTGAAATACTAGATGTAATAATTCTTAGGTTTTTTTTGCTTCCTAATCAATTCACCATTAGTGTCAAAACAGAAGGATCAAGCTCTGGTTTGCCTACAGCATGTACTGTCTTTGTGCCATATGAAATGAGCCTGCAAAATTGCAAAGTAACTTACCATGTATCATTTTCCTATGAAAATATTTTACTTCTTCATCTTCCCACTAAGTTCCCGAAAAAGTTACTGTACAGCTTGAGCTTCCTTCCCATCACTTAAGTTGATATGCAGCAATTTTGGCATAAATCTTTGCCTATACCTAAAAGTATTTCCTTTGGGTTACACATTTCAAAGAAAACTCATATGCTTTCTTGGAAAAATGCAGGGAAGAATGGAGAAGATGAAGCAGACAATTTACTGCATTTTTGCTTTGCTCTAGATTGTACTGTAAGGAATGGAACTGATATATTTTAACCTATTTTCCAATTTGGGTTTTTATGGCAGGTGGACAATTACTTAAACTTGGAAGATGTAGACACAGATGAAGAGACATGCAGTGGTAGGTTCTCCCCTTCATATTCACTGTCATTTTCTGTCTTTGAGTGCAAGTGTGTGAACACTGATTGAAGAACTGTTTCTCCCCTAATGGAGATGATCTTCCTCAGTTCTTCTATTGCTAGAAAATTCCCCACATTGCCCCAATTCCCCAAACTGAAGTACTAACTTCCCCACTCTAAGAAGTAATGAGATAATAAATTAAGAGGAATATTTATTGTACTTTGTGCTGGTGAAGGTTTTTTTTTCAAGCTTTTCTAGAAGTGCAGAGCGCTTCTTGTTAGCAACATCTCTACATTTTTCCTCATTTCTATTTTGTATCAAAATTACTTTGATTGCAAAACTTTTTTCGCAAAGTATTGTGGGTGCTAAGAGACAGTTCTGTAAAGTGGAAATATTTAATGAAAATGCTGTCCCTACCTATTAAGACAATTGGATCCTGGGCTTAAAATAGATGAGACGAATTTTGAATTCCCAGTGAACTTCTTTAAGAATTCTAGTTATGAGCATTTTGAGTTGTGTTGAACTGTTCTGTACATCTATAGTAATTTTAACTCTCCCACCTCCAAAAAGTAAGTGGAATACTAATGTCTGTAATTATAGGTCCTTGTGTGGTCTTTATTACAACCAGAACTGACAACCTTTTAGCATTTAAATTCATTTGCCTCATCTATACCTGTGATTGTCCAAGGAAACCAAGCCACACAGATTGAGGGATTTGCTTGAGGTCACAGACAGAAGCTGCAGGGCTTTGATGCTTGGTTTCTTAGTTATTGCTACTTGATTGGTCTCTGTACTCTAACAGTGTAGTTTTGATTAGTCTTTCCTTTCTGTGTGTTCCAAGTTCCTATGAAGTTTGAGGGCTTAGAGACTTGCAGTATCTCACAAGAAAATAATAAACCAACATAAGTCAGGTTTATGGCAAGTATTCTTTCTTCAGCCTTTCAGATAGGAGGTAGTAAAACAGCAATCCCAGATCAGGTACAGACGTCAAAGATTTCTTTTGAGTGCAGTGTTCATATATGCCCATTTTTCCCTTTGTAGGGCATTGTTCTATGTTTATGTCTTAAAGTCTGGTAATATCTGTTAAAAAAACCCTGGAGCTCGCTGGTGGAAGCACAAACCCACATGTCACTTGTCTCATAATGAAATGAGAAATGCCTATATCTAGTTAATTAAAGTATTGTTAAATATCTCTAGTTCCAAACAGGCCACAAATTGGTTGATGAGAATTAAGCCCAATGCTCTAAAACAGAGCTCTGTTTGACATTTTACCTTTAGATTTGTAGGAAAAAGAGCTCTGCTTAAGCTTGGGGATAACTCACTGCAGTCAGTACTGTGACAGACCTTGCCTCTCTCCAGCTTTTGGGTCATTTCTGTGTATTTGTGTGTGTCCAAGAGTAAATGTTAATCACATACACGTGGAAAGCCCTGGTAAAACATGCTTCATTTGAGGCAGTCTGCCTCAGTGCAGAATGAGGCTGTATCAACAGTGCTCACTAACAACATTGAGCTTTTAGATTGTATTATATAACATTGAAACACTGCCTAGCCAGAAACTAATTGCTCCTTCTAAATGCTGCAAGGAAAGTGAACAGCATCCAGATTTATACCTGGGAAACCCACAGCCTGGGTCTTGCTCAGGGCTTCTATGGTAAAGGTAGTCAGGCTGAAAAATTTCCCCTTGAGTCCTAGGTGCAGAAAATAGCACTTACAGTTTGGTAGTTATCTTACACATCAAAATCCACTTGATAGCTTCATACTAAGAGAGTTAAATCTTAGTCCTGCAGAAACCATGGCAACAAAATGCAATTTAAAATATAAAATTATGTCACCTATTGTTTGTAATGATAAAGTAATCTAGAATAGTATCACTAGTGAATACCTTAATAAAGGATTAATTCTGAAGAATTCCAGTTAGTTTATAAATGAGGCAAATTGTGACACAAATTAGAAAGACATTGTTGTTGACCTTTTTAAATGCTGCCACCTTATGTCAGAACAAATGATTGATTTAAGACTTCGTATTGTCAAAACAAGCTAAAAAATATAGCTTATTCTACCCAGTAAAAAATATCATACCTTGCTAGCATAACTGCAACAAACCTTTATCTCTCCTTGTTATTGGCAGCAGTTCAGTGCCTCTGTGCTTCACTTGGCTTTAAAGGGCAGATCAGTTAGCTGAGTTAGCAACTGTACATTAATACAATAAATATTCACACTTAAGAGCAACTAGCTCAAAGCTGACAGTATGAGAAGTGTGATAGAAAATAGGTGTTAAAACATCCCATCTAACCAGTGCTGTCTGGCAGATGTCCTGGAAGAGTCATTCTAGTGAAGGGTTTTTTTGTTGTTTTTTTTTTTTTTCCAATGTTTCTTGCAAAGTTCAATGTCTTTTAAGATGTGAATGAATGTGACTGCTTCTTACGAGTAAGAAAAGCAGCCCACAGATTTGGCCAGTATGCAAATTCATTGTAGCTGTTTTTGTTTGACAGCACTGGGCTGAAAGCTTGAAACAAGGGCATTGCTTTGCATTGTGGGACTTTGGCACAGAGAACCATGATTGGCAAAGTGAAATTGGTGCCCTAAACCATGGCTTTAATGCATCGTGCAGACACAGCATGGGTACGGTGTCCTGCCTAATCGCTCTTTCTCCCTGAATTTAATCTCTAACTGTAAGTAGCTTAAGGCAACAATGGAGATGATCAGGCTTCCTCCAGGGATGGATGGAGGCTGCCTAGTGCCTGTGTTTTGGCAACAGAATTCCTTTCCAGGACTGGTTACAAATTTCTTGCTGTAGGGCTTGAGGGATAGCTAGGTGATAATAGGTAATATTTGAATAAAGTACAAAATATATAAAAAAAAAGTCTGGAGATCTCGAGTGTGCTATTGTTTAAATAGAAGAGAAAATTAAAACAGGACTAATTAAATGTATGGGTAAGGCTGCATAGCCAAGGATATAATTGTCTCATCCTAATCCAGTTTGGAGTACTGAAATACTGCAAACTTGTCTTTTCAAGGTCCCAGTTGTCTGTAACCCTGCAGAGGCTGAGGAGAAGCCAATTGACTCAGTTACTTTGAAGTTGAGGCCAAGCATAACTATTGATAATTAAAAAAATTCTTTAGGCATATTATATTAACATCTGTTATTTTTCATAATCTGTGCCTTTCCATTTATATTTTGAGCCTATGTTTATATCCAGAAAAATCAGGTTGAGGAAGAGGATTCAGAGTTAAATGAAGTGGATTTTTTAAAGTATGGGGCTCCCCCCCAGCTGGTGAATCCTTTTCTTGTTTTTCTTCTGCAGTCTCTGCAATCCATTTAACACTGCCTTGAGATGATTTCACACTAGGCAGCTCTTTGGGACTAACAGCCTGAAGCATGAGAATTAGAGGAGACTGCAAAATTTAGCTTTTAAGCTTTTTTTGTTATCACTCTCTTCTCAACTCCCCATCAACAGCATTTTTGTGAAATGTGGTGTCTGAAAGTGGTAAAACCTGTGTCAGTGTATATATAGCTGTCAGTGTATATATAGCTGGGCATGGTTTGGCTACAGTAAAGTTATAGACAAAACTTTGAACTTCTTTGCTCTTGAAAGTTAAAAGCAGACTTGTGCCAGTAGATTATTTTTTTCTATACTCATAATTGATGTCTATGGTACACAATAAGCAAAAAACTCCAACTCAGCAGCATTGACAGATATAGTAATCACTTTCTGGGATGTGGTAGGGAGGGACTAAAGAGAATTGTTCATTTTCCAAATATGCTGTCATTAAAGTATGCTGGAGTTGAGTAAAGTTGTCAGCCATATCATTCGGGGAGTTGATTCTTCATGGTGTGAGAGGTGCATTTCAAAATGTCTTCTCGGTTTTTTGGTATCACTGCCTGTTCAGTTATCTCTATATATGGTGCTGTTGGCAGTATCCAAGGCTTTCCTATTGCTAATTAATCACCTCCACAGAGAACATAATTAGCAGCTTAATTAGGATCATCATCCAGTAGTGCTGTAGCAGCAGCCTAAACAGGCTGTGAGGTACTGGCTAGAACTTACAATAGCCTGGAGTTCCTTTGGGTGCTCCCACTGAGAAGGAGGACTGTCAAAACTCTCTAATTTTTCTCTCTGAAGGGGTTTCTTTATTAAACATTATCAGGGAAAGCAGCATTTACCAATTAGACTTTCATATGCTGTCACACAGCCAGGATAGAGAGAGACAAAGCTCATTTCTGGCATGTCTACTGGCAAACAAAGGTTGATTACATTCTTACAGGGTGATTGAAGGGAATTTGAAACATTGTTTGCATTACTAACAAGCCTTAAAAAGTGGAATTGACATTCTGAGTATGACAAGCACTTGCTAAAAGCAAAAATAATTTTCCTTCTGTTGTCCTAATTCTTAAGAGTTATCTTTCTGAGCCATTGCCAGGCTGTTGCATAACAGTGCTTCCTCCTCATCTCTCTGCAGATTGGTCTGTTGAGGGGGAGAAGCTCTTAGTGCAGAAGTAATCAGTGTTTATATCAGTAGGTAATAGAAACCTCTTGATGTCCAGGCTTCCCTTACTTTAGTAAGGGTATAGGTTTAGGTTGCAGGTTTGAAACAATAGTGAAAGATGCCATTGTCTTTAAATGAGCGTTTACATCTTCTTTCTGTCCTACAGATACTTTTGACCCAAATTATGAAAAAAGCAGCTGCAGAGCATGTGAAGACATAGCCTAGATACCTGTGAACTGTGCTGTCCTTTTCAGAAAGCTTTCTCATATAACTGGTGCAGAATCAGAACAGATGCCATGCTAAGAACAAGGACTGAAAGCACTTAGATGGCTGGAGATAGACATAAGCAATCAAGAGACTCGGGATGAAAACAAACCCACTTATATGTGAATCATGAACCAAGAGACAAAAATCTAGAAATGAAATACCCAAGGGAATTAATTCAACTCTTTTTAAAAGAACATTCTACTTTGCAATTTGAGGCCCTGTTGGCTTTTAAATGTTACACTATTCCCAGAAGAAAATTAAATTAAGAATTTGATCATGTATTTTTTACAAAGACCTAGCTAGGAAATCTTTATTTTCAAATGCAGATTCACAGGAGAATTAGAGGTCCATAACTCCATTACCATGGTAGAATTGTGCAGGTAGAGATAAATAGCCAGTTCATCCTTTTCACCCTGGATCTATGTACTCTCTTGTTGGTTCCATTAACTGACATTTAAGCAATGCTTTGAAAATTTATTCTGAGACAAGAGAAATGTAAATGCAGTATAAAACTGTAAAGAAACTTGTGTATCAGCTGAAAAAAATAGGAGGTAGATTTACATAATCGTTTGACTGAATTGCAAGACATATGGTCCCCTTAAATTCTTTCATAAAAACATTACTGAGACACGATGGACACATCTGTGCTGTGGCAGAGCTGAGATTGATTCATGTTAAAAGATATTTCTAAACCTAAGGCATATCCTTCTGATCTGTCACAGAATGCAAACCCACTAGTCCCAGTATGAAGGTTTTGCTGAAGTTTGTAAAGGAAAAGTGATTCAGAAAAGCTGTGCATTTGTGAACTGTGGAACACATCTTGCCCGTATGGAAAGGTTACGCGTCACTCCATCCCACATATGGGGAGGTCCTCTCAAGTACCTCTTTTTGGAAAGATCAGGGAGAAACAGACATCTGTGAAATACCCTTAGACAAGAGAGTCATCTGGCACTGTAGTGGGGCATGTTAGTACTTCTACCAGGTATTTTTACTTAATGTCTTATGAGAGTCATACGAAGATGTTTTGCGGTGATTCTTTATGCCCATTGTACAGATGGTGAAGTTCTAACAAAAGAGAAATGAATGAGCCTGCTCAGCTCATCAGTGTCAGATGAGGTATCTTGTAACTTCTACTACAGGCATCTGTGCTGAGGACCTTCCATCTTTGTTCCGAAAGAAAGATGGAAGGTGTTCTCTCAGTTTAAGAGCATGTGCATCCAGATTTTAATTCAGCACCCTTAAGAAAGAAGAAAGCTGTCTGTTTTCAGCCAAGTTTGATTTTTCCTTAGTACAGTATTACTATCTACATTTTAGCTCAGGACTCTGGATCTGTTTTAATGGTAGCTTATGCAACGATAAGTACATCACACTGACTAAAAAGCTACTGCCCATATCTGAGCGCTACAGGATTTTAACAGGATTTTTCTAATTTTGCATTGAGTGGAAGGTTAACATTGACTATTTTTATTCAGCAGGGTCATTAGTTCTCCCAGGAGAGGTGGAAGAGACAATGACTTACTGTACACCCTTCTTTGATAAGCCTGTTCAGCCGAAGCTCAGAGCGTGGTCAGTTCCCCAGCCATCAGACAGCAAAGCCCAAGAGGTATGAGGTCAGATGTAGTCATTCAAACTTTGGGGCTTTGGGCTATTTGTTTCTTCCCTGTTGGCTTCTAATGTTATTTTCACAAGAACAGAGGGATATAGAAGGAAGATGTGGAACTGCTGTGAGTTAACAAGTCATATTATTAATTTTTAAACGAATAATGAATTCTTAAATTATGTTAAGAATTGAAAGAAACACTATTTTATCTCGCACTGCAACTATATAATCCTACATTTTCAAAATGTGTACTTCAATACTTCAAGTGGTATGTGGGATTTTTAATATTTAATTTGTCTAACTCACAGAATACTCAAGTAAGCTCTCGCACTTTTAAGCCTTTTAGCAATCCTTAAGTAGAATGATGGACTATTTCGTTTTCCAGTGATCTAATGATCTTATGGCATACTCATTGGCTTAATATAGGAGCCATTTTCTGCAGCAGGGAGGTAGTGAATGATCCCTTTAACATGACACTTAAAATTAAAAAAATGGTTTTAGAATATATTGTGGTCAGAATTAAGATCTGGTCCCTCAGAAATGAGTAGTAGCAAGATGCTGCTGAGAAACTGCATTGTCAGGGTCTGGTGTGGAGAGGTTTGCTTTATGGACTCTGAGCCTTTTAATCAGACACAGTCAGTACAAGCTTTAATTTAGAATTGCCGTCTTCCTTCAGAAATCCAGTTCTTTTCAAACTGCAACAGAAGGTGTGGATTGCTCACAGGCTTATTTTAAGTCATTAAGCTTCCTATCCAAATAGTCAGCGTGAGCATTAACTTTTGGGGGTGTTTCTATTGCAGAGAATTCTTCACTGCTCTTTTCCCCTGCCTGATCATTGCAATAGAGGCTGAAGTTAGCTTGCAGCTAAAGTGGGCCAGTTTTGATAGTTTCATGTGCTTATTGATGTTTCCGTGAGGCTTAAATCAAGCTTATAAATGACGCGTGACCAATGAAGGTTTGGTGTTATAGAACTGCATATGGTGCCTCCTTTCCTGGCTCAGTTGTGTTTAGTTCCTTGCAATAAACTCTTTACTATAAGGAACAAGTCTGCTTTGGGAAAAAGTAGAAGTTCTAAAATGACCTTTCAAGCTTTAATACCCAACATTCTGTGAATAAAAATATTCACTCTTTTCCCTAAGGATTGACATAATTCAAGGTTTTTGCCTTTATGTTCCATTGGACACAAAATAACACTGGAAAAACTAGAATGAGGTTTTATAGCTTTCTCATTTCATAACTTCAGTATAGAACCAAAGAAGAAGGAGGTTTGTAGCAGCCTGCAGTGTTCATAAAGGACTGCATATGATTCTTTAAACTATAGTTCATGAAAAATAGATAAAGATCCAACTGCATGCAAAATTCATTTCCATTTGAGAGAAAGTTGGGTTATGAAAGAAACTGAGTATTATTACATTGGCTATGAGTTGCTGCATTTTTCAAGAAGAAAGACAATTTTCACAACCATTTGGTTGGTGCCAGGCTACTTAAAATGAAGGCAGTCTTTCCCCTAAATTATAAACATATTTTTGCCTTCATTTAGAAAATATAACTGTGGCCTGATTTTTAGAACTGTCAAGATTGAACAGGTCCATTTTAAAATCCCTCAGTGCTTCAAATTGTCATTGCCTTGAAAATTAAGTCTTGCATTGCTTATGGCAGGACTAGTTCAGAAAGAGAAAAAGATTTTCCCTGGAGACATCTCTGCTTTAAAATGAGACTGTTCTCTGTCCATCAAAACAAATCTGTTAGGGAAGGGCAACAGAATGTGGCTGCCTAATTGGTTTTCTTAGAGAATGGAAGACCATTCTCTATGAAAAATAGCAGGATGAGGAATGTCTATGCTATGGAAACACTTGTGAGGCACTTCAGGGTAAATTGTGTATCTCTCAACATATTGCTAGGGAAAATTTAAAAAAAGAAGCTCTGCTAAGACCCAGTATATAACTTGAATAATTGTTAGAGAACGACTTGTCTCCCTGAAAATGTTTTTCTGTCAAAAGGTGTTAGAAAGTGGCTTAGTGAATGACACAGAAAATTATTTCTGTTGTCCACCACTGTTGCTTCATCTTTCTTTCCTCACTTTAGACATAAATATATTGCAGGATATGAACATTGACAGTGGAGCCACAGGCCACTGCAAATTGAACCAGCATTCATTCTATGTTTGAAGTACACTATCACAAAACATTTCCCTCCCCTACCCAGAAATTTATTTTCTCCTTTAATTCTAATTAATACATTCTTTCATAAAAGATATTATAGTATTTTTATGTCTTAATGCCTGCTTCCTCGCATCTTTATTTGTTATTGCCCTCTCTGCATACATGAGTGCAGTTGCTGCATATTTTCCATCCACTCGCTATAAACATGCATTCAAAGTGGGATTCATCTCACCTAACTTCAGCTTTAAATGTAGTTTTAGTCCTCCAGTCACCAAGAGGCAGAGATAAGCAGCTCCAGAAAGTGATTAATCCCACTTGCTGTAGGAATTTGTTGGAAGATGTAGTGTATCTTCATCCACAAGCTCTGGCTGGGCCATTTTTGGCTAATTGACTACCTTAGTCTAGAAACCTAATTTTTTGTATGGCTAGGATTAGGAAAGAAGAATTCTGCCCTTCTATTCTCCTTTATTTGTCTGTGGTTTGAACATTCAAAAAAGTATTCAGCATGTCTGTCATTTTATCTTAATCTGTGGCACGGCAGCGTGTATCCTGTGAAATACAGCTTCCTTTGAGTTCCTTTAGTTTAAGGTTTTACTGATAGGCCTCAGCTGAGGTTTGTTTCTGCCACGTGCTATGCATAAATGCAACAAGAACACAGAAGAACTTAAAAGACAGCATTGACTAAGTGAGAGAAGATGGAAGAGTTATATCTTCTCAGAGGCCAGTAAAGACACAGAGATTGAAGGACTTGTCCAGAATGATGAAGCAGAAGTAGAAAATTGGTCAAGATTTATTGACTTCCAGTCCAGTCCCCCAAGCTCAAGACAAACTTTTTTTTCTCCTAAATACCCCAGTATATATTAAGCCTATGTGAGACCATCGTAGCATAAAGCCTTCCCCCCACTTTTTTAAAATTTATTGTTAGTGAACTAGTAAGTTTTCCCTTGAGTATGCAGTGAAATCATTGGTGAGTGTATGTGCATACTTTACATAATTTGAACAAGTGAATCATAGAGTGCCATAATTACACAGAAATACAAGTTTTAGAAGGACAGAGACAAGCTGTTCAGCTAAGTGTAACTCCACACAGATTAATAAAAGAACTGAGTTGCCAATTATTAATAGATTTTTGAAAATGTCAACTTTAAGGTATTCTATTTACAATATTACTTTGTAAAAAAACCTCTAGCAAAATACTTCTGTTATTAATATGAATATTACATTCTTTCCCTCCTTTAATTTGGACATGTAGGAACTGTAAATGAAAGTGATTTTTCTCTTCAGAGAGTAAATCACAGAAGCAATCTTAAGCAAACTCGCAGTTTTCTGATAGAGCAGGATTCTATTCCCAGAGAGCTCTCAAAAAGATTTCAATTAGATGTTAAATTAGACACCTGAAATTCAGATATTTCTTTCAGCTCCTTAGGCAAAAATAACAAGATAATAACTTGATCAGCTCAGAGGATTCAGTGTTCTTTTGTAAAATGTCTTCCTTTTGACATAGAACAAAATTGCAGTTTGCAGTATATAAGTTTTAGATTGCTTGTCTTCGTGGAAGTTTGAAGTCAATGGCTTCTTGGGAGAAGAAGAAAGAAAGGAATCCCTAATGCTTTGAGTATTCATTTGAGAGATGAAGCACACTGTTAAATATTCAGTGTGAATAAACTTTTCAAATGTGCAATGAGTGGGTAACAGAAAAATTGTTAACAGGGTGAAGTTGGGTATGTTTTATTTTGGCATCTTATTTCAGTTAGCATTTTGGGGTTGAGTTTTGTAAACAAAAGTTTTTCCAGTATTTTGCTGCATCTGCATAAAATGTTCCTGGAATTACATGAAGGCCAAGACAAGGTCAGAGTGGATGTGTGTATACTTTCTGTAGCTCTGTTGACAGAGGAAAATAGATTTGCTTTTGTAGAATCCTTATAAAAGCTTACTGTAGTTTGAACTCTTCTTAGCTCAGTTACCTTAGATGTGTGTCCTGGTTTAACCCCGAGCAGACACCAAACCCCACATAGCTACTCACTTGCTACCCACCAGTGGAATTGGGAGAGAATGGGAAGAGTAAGCAAGAAAATTCTTGGGTTGTGATAAATGCAATTTAATAGGGGAAGCAAAAGCCACACACACAAGCAAAGCAAAACAAGGAGTTAATTCACTGCCTCCCACGGGGTGCACAGCCATCCCCAGGAGAGCAGGGCCCCGCCATGCGTGACGGTCACTTGGGAAGACAAACAACATCACTCCAAACTCCCCCTTTCTCCTTCTTCCTCCCACTTTATACACTGGTGGCATATGATGTCACATGGTCTGGCATGTCCCTTTGGTCAGTTGGGGTCACCTGTCCCAGCTGCATCTCTCCCAACCTCCTGTGCACCCCCAGCTCCCTCACCACTGGGACTGTACAAGAAGCAGAAAAGGCCTTGGCTGTGTGTGAGCCCTGCTCAGCAATAACAAAAACATCTCTGTATTATCAACCCTGTGTTCAGCACAGATCCAAAACACAGCCCCATACCAGTCACAGTGAAGGAAATTAACTCTACTCCAGCCAAAACCAGCACAGTATTGTAAAAAATATTGTTGCAACCAAAATAACTGGAAAATATTTGTGCCTTGCATTGTATTTTGGAAAAGTGCTTTGGATTTCTGTAAATGAAAGGTAGTGCAAATGCTACCATTTGTTACTCAGTTGCTGGTAACCTTACTGACAAGGAATTCTATGAGGTTCTGCCAGTGGAAAAAATGAAAATGAGCATGAATATGCTGAGGAGGTCAAGGCTTTATCTTTAATGGGAATGAGAGCTTGTGTACAGGCTTTATTTCCTGTTAACATTTTTCAAATGTGCTATTTATAAAAGTTAATGTTGGTTTACCTGAAATAGTATATGGATATAAGCAAGATAATCTTTGTGTGCAGAATGAATAGTGTTTTCTAGACCAACTCTATCTGCAAAGTTTTTCCCATTCATAAATGCCCATGGTCTACACATCTGCGTCCAGGATTATTTGGATGGTCCAACATCTAATGAATCCGATGGAAGCCAAATCCCTAGAAAATTGGGTAATACAGATGACTAATAAAATGATTCTACCCCAGAAAAGTTATTTCCTGATTATTCATGCAACATGATAGTTTATTAATAAAGGATGTAGATACTAACTGGATTCTCTCTGCCCTGCCTATCAAGTGCTCCACCACCAGAGAGGAATCCAGCTACCACTTCTCTGAGCTATTAACTGTGTCAATGCTACTTGTTACAAAATGTCACTTCAAATTGTGCAGGATACTGTGCCTTCTAAACTGAGCAGTGATCGTAGGATGCTGAGTGTTTTTCCTGCTTTTCAGCAAATACTTGTGTTCTTAATTTCAAATACATTAGTAGTCGTGGAGGACTTGTCAGAAGCTTGGAGAAATAAGCATGTGTGTAAACATTTTGCTGATTTGGTGTGAAGTGCTTAAATCTTTGAAACACGTTTCTAGACATTTTATATTAACTTCTCATGGGATAGGGAGCATTCCTATACAATTTTAATGGTGAAGATGTGTCTCTTGTGTTGCCCTGGAATTCATTTTATGTAACTGCTTTCCATAAACCTTTCATGTCATGGACCCTGCAGCTTCTTATCAGCATGGAGCCTGCCGTAGTTATTTGTTTTCATTATTTTATTTTATAGGCAGAGTGTTTATTCTGAGATATTTCAACCAGAAGCAATACAGAAATGCTATACAATATGTCAACAAAGCACATATTGGCAAATGTAGTACGATTCTTATGTTCATCATGCAAGAAATGCAAACCAGCCAATTCCATGTCTCTGAGATGGTGAAAAAAAATTATTGGAGTCTGAAAATTGATTATATGCCATTTTGTTCATTGCAGGCCTTTCCTTCACTGAAACTGTGTTCTGGGAAGAATGTTACGTTAGTATCAGGTGCATGTATGCTGAAGCTTTAGGTAATACTAACCCAAATTTTGAGGATATGGAATCTGTCTTTGAAATGTAACATAGCTGCATATAACATGTCCATATCCCCACAGTCTTGCTGCTACAAGTGGCAGGAATATAATAGATGTGTGCAAGAGAGGTTTTTAGATTCCTTGCCTTGAGCAAAATTAGTTAATGATGTTCATTCAGATACAGTACAGTACAAATGGGGCACATTAAATGGCTTAAATTAGGTCAAATTGAATAATTGAATTTATTCTTTTACTTAAAAAGAGCTTAATCAGCTGAGAGTGTTAGAGTCAGAAAAAATAGTTTAATTAAATATTAATTAGAAGTTTACATTTTGAGCTTCCTTATTATCACTTGCAGCAATATTATTTATGTATCTGTTTTTCCTCATTACAGCTACTGGGCGATGATGTTCAACCATTCTCACTTGATGAAGAATTTGATTATGACAACGTGGCACTGACACCTAAGTTCTCTGAAGCTGAGCTGAAGGCCATTGTAGAGTTTTCTGAGGAGAAGAAAATGAGTAAAATGTCAAATCAGCATGAGCTAAAGACTGAGTGAAAGGTGTCCTGTGCAGGGCTGTTGGAGTGATCCTTTTTATGGGACGAATGTAGCTTCTCATTGTACCCTTATTTAGTGTTCTTATCTGCACAGCCAGTAAATGGCATTCCTGAGATAAGTTATTTGTTCTGCCAAGGTGCCTTGGAGCCTGTACTGGCTCAGGATAGGTGTGCTGGAGTGACTTCTCCACAGGACCAAAACAACAAAACTGGTGGATTTCAGAACAGCATCATGGCTACTCTTGCTTATATCTGGTCTTGACTCACTTCCTGAGTAGTACAAAGCTGGTCCTAAAGCTGCCTTTTACCTCCTTCTTTCAGTAATGCAATGAAGAGCTTTTTAGCAGCTGACAAATCGGTCTATGAACTCTTTCCTTTAAATGTATAGAGATACATGAGTGAATAAATCTGGGAATATTTTTTTTCTCTGTCTTTTGAGTTACTTCAGTTCTGCAAAAAAAAAAAATATTCCTGTTTCCAACAAACTTTTTGTGTTGATCAAAATTGATGTGGTACAACTCCTAAAATTAAAACAGTAACTGCTCAAAAAAAACCCCTCTTCCACACAGAGCAAAAAATAGCAATCTCATCCATTAAAGGAATTGGCATTGAAAGGCTGTCAGATTTTACATTTTTTCACAGGAGATGATTCCAAATAACAGCTTATAGCTTACACTCTGCATCACTGAAATACAGCAAGCTGAAGTTAAGTAAAGGTCAGCTATATGGGTGGGAGAGAAGAGTGTGCATCTCTGTGTCCTTCTCTTCAGAGTTTAGCATCCTTTTTTTTCAGCTGACTGTGGAAGCTTTGCTATTGAGGCTTGGTTTAACATCACAATGCTGCATTGTATTATTGGTCATTTTCTGGTATAACTGCATTCACTAAAGTTTACTGACCAGCATTTTGTCCTTGGCCTCTCTCTGTTATTTCTGAAGTGGGTGATTAGCATGATAAATATGAGAAGAGTGCCTGAGCAGACTGACAAGGCACCAAACCATAGATTTGTTTAAAGGCTGTGGATGAATTCTCTGTGGCCAGTTGGCTGCTTCATTGTCAGTAATTTATAAAAGCAAAGAAAAGTGTTCTAAGGTTCCAAGGGAGATTTTCTGGATCAGTGATTTTGTAAACCATAATCATTCTCCACTGAAATCTGAATAGCATTGGTTTTGAGGAATGGTATTTACCTTGATTAGGGGATATAATTTAAGGGTGAGATTCAAAAAAAACCAGCAGAAAAGAGAGAGCTCTCACAGAAGATATTTAAGGAGACTGATACAAAATTACAAGTATGTTGTATAGAAAAACTGGTTTGTACAGGACCTTGCTGGTAGAAGGTAATGAGAATTTTTTTTAACACTTACACTCAAAAAGATGCCTGTGCTGTAGTTAAAATGTTTTTTAAAATGCAATTGGCTGTGTAGCAGATTCTGCTGGGTTTTCTGAAACTTTTTTTTTTAATGTGAATTTATTTTAATTCAATGAAGTGTTTTGTTGGACCCAAGATATTTTAAATTGGGTGGTTTAGATCCAACTGGAATTTTCCAGTGAAACCTTAAAAATTTCTGAACAGATCTAATTATTAATTCATCTTCTTCTGAAGGACGCAGATAATGTGTATACATGAGAAGGATAAGAAGTAAGTTCTGGAAGAGCTCCATAACAAATCTGGGAGAAGGAAATGGAGAAGTGCTGTATAATGATAGCAAGGTCAGCCTTTGAAAGCCTCAGCAGAAAAATAAGGGAGACTACCTCATTTACATATGTGTGTATAGCAAAGATAAAGTAAGGAACCTTCTGTCTGAGAGACCTCTCTGTACAGAGTTTGCTATCCTGCAGACAAAGAATCAGCCATAAAGGTGAACTTCTGTGGCTTTGTGGAATGGTGAATTTGGTGTTTCTTGTGTGTGGTTTTTTAGAAAGGTGTGAGTCACACAAACTATAGATCAATTCTGTGGGAATCCTACTTCCAGTAGAGTCAATGAGAAAGCTTGTCTAGGGGTTTGTAATATTCTTCAGGCCAAATCAGCTCTGGAATCTCTTAAGTGCATTTTCTGTTCATTTCATTATCAATTTTTTCACTGTACATTAGGGATACAGCCAGCCATTCAGTTCCTTCTCTCATAAGCAGATGATTCTTACCAAATGTTCAGAGTACCTATTATGCTCCATAAGTGTCATTCAGTATAGTCATTATATGGTTTCCTTTGATATAAAGAAACACTTTGCTGCAGAATACCCAACAAAATTGGAACTCTTTAGCGACATTCATCTTACACAGAGAAATGGGAATAATGCACTTACATTTACACCACTCATGAGTTAGATTTTTACTCTTTGTTAACAGACATGAATATCACAGTGAAGATTAGGCAATAATAGGCTACATTTTCTGAACATGACATTTTATTGGCCTGCCCCTGTGGTTGTTTTTGGCTTGTACCTTTCATTTGATTACCCTTCACAGAGGAGGCATATTTTCCTCTTAGACATTACCAGGTTGTCATTTTAAAGAACATACTTTATGTGCATGTTAAATTTTATACTTGCTCATGGAGGTAGTTACCTGGAATTGTTTTAGTGTTTGTGAGGTGGTTTGAAGTCTGAATAATATATATCTTTTCCTCTTGTAGCTTGTATTCTCTTTAATATTTAATATTTTCAGCAGAGGTTGGAAAGGGACATTCATCTTTTCTATTTATGGCCATTTCTAAACCTTTTTCCTGTTTTCCAAAAGAATTAAAGGCAAAACTCTCACATGGAACAGGAAACTTGGAGTGCTACTTGGGATCGACTTAGGGGCTGCTGCAGTAGGGAACAGTTTTCTCCCTACCGCACTGACAAGGATTGAACTGCAAAATCTCTGACACTGGGTGAACCCATTGGAAGTGAAGGCTGTGAGGTGCATCTCCCTAATCCCTTTGTATTCATGACTTCATTGATGTCTAAAGTGCAGTAGACATGTGCATCCCTATCAGTCAGTGAGCTTATCTGTGCTGAGCTTGTTGCTACTTTTGGTGCTGCCAGGAGGATACTGACTGTTTCTCTCCACAATCTTGGTGGATCCTCAGTTATGGAGAGGAACTCTTTTGAATTTTAGGAACCCTTTGAGTTTTATGGGAAGTGAAATAATCCTTCCACTGGGGCAGGAAACTGAAGGGTTGTTTCCTTGGCTGGCTGAGGTGAAAGGTTGGATATTGTTAATGTTCAGGGTTAATGTTCACTTCTCATGACGGTAAAAGGAATAGTAATTATTTGTTGAGATAATGGTTGTGGGAGAACGAGATGAAGACTGAAGAAATGAAAAGAGATGCAGACAAACCCGACTCAGACGTTATTATAGGTATAAATATATTTCTATTAATGTACAGAGGTATCCTGGTATACACTTGTATACACACAATGCCACTGAAGGAAAATAATTTTAGTATGGAGAGTACCCACCAGATAATTCAGAACCTTATGAAGAAGATGGCATGGAAACAAATCCCTGCTCTTATGGAAAAGACTCTTTGATCCTCTGGCCTTGATTTTCTGCTGCTATAAACTGGCAGAACTCCACTGAGGCCATTTGTATTCATACAGAGCAGACAGGAGTCTGGTATTTACAGTCTTAGCTGAAAGAATATGGAGCCAAATCAATTCCTGATTTAACTTCATTGAATATATAGTTATGTATATGACCCATTATCATTATGGGAAAAGATTTAAATGAAGAGCCAATGGAAATGAGATGTAAAAAACATATCTTGTAACTGTTCAGATACTACACAGGTAATTTTGGAGTTTCTGTAGTTGTGTGTGCTTAGAACATTGCTTTTTGCTTTAATAAAAATATCACATATATTTTCAAGTCCTGTGCAAATCATGAAACTTGATTACATGCAAAACTACTAAAGATTCTGACCTCCTTTAAAGGGGTTTTTATCCCTCTTCATCTTGGCAAGGATTGGAAGTGGACTTTGCTTTATCTTGGAACTGTTTTTAAAATATATGACATCCTTTGTAAAAACATACACTTTCTTATAAAGGTAGACTCAGTGATGCTACTTTAAATGCAGAAGTAAAAATAGGACCAAATCCCTGGTTGCTCAGCAACTTCATTTACATCATAGTGTGGGTAAACAGACATTTGGTATCAAAGTGTCTGCTTGGATAGCAAGCTGATTTATGTCCTGCTGTCCTCTACCTTGATTTTTACCCTGGAGTCTAAGCAGTAGCTCAGTCCCACCAGGGTATGCATTTTCACAGCCCTGCAAAGAGACCATGAGATAATTGAGGCACACTGACCAAAGGAGCTGAAGCAGCAGTCTTGTGCTGGGGCTCCATGCACACTCCTGTATAGTTCAGCCAAGTATGGCTATTCACCTCTGTTCAGCACAAATTTGTGTCACATCAGTAGTGAACGTTCTGCTTCTGAAGACGTGCCTGACAAATGTTGGGGCAGAGATTCCTTGGACCCTGTTCCCTTTCTGGGCCATGCTGAGCAGACAGCTCGCCACCCTCCTTTCCAGGCTGCAGCTCAGCCCCTCCATTTCCAAATCCCTGAGTGAGGTGAGGAAACCCTTGCTCAGGGTTCTGCTGGCCTCAGGAAGCAGCTCCCTGCCCACAGAGCCAAGTGCTGGTGCCAGCATAGGGCATTCCCACCGTGGAGTGCTTTCTTGTGGCCAGCAGTCAGTTAGCACAGGTGGGCCTGGGGTGCCACATCTGTCCCAGGCTCCTGTTGCTGAGAGCCGGCTGCCTTTGCCAGTCCTGGGCATGTGCAGCTCTCCCAGGTGCCAAATATCTGCACATCCCTTGGGAAAACGAGGCAGACAGTTTTCTCTGTAATGGTATTAAGTTGTAGAACATCTCAAAAGACGGTGAGTTTGGTAAATTTTTGACTGGTGGCTGTTGGAGGTGGCACCTTGTGTTTTGCTGGCAAGATACTCTAAGCCAACTCGCAGGTGTATGGGCTGTGAATACCACAAGTTAGACTGAAGATGGTTTTAGTGCTTGTCTGCGACAAGTTTGTAAGAAGGAAAGCAAGTGTTAAAAGGTACTGTCATTTTTATAGACAAGCTACTTTATCTGCAGTTGCAGGGCCCCACAGTTAAAATGGAAATCAATTTTAATGCCTTATGAAAATGCAGAAATATTTGTCTCATTTACAGCGCTTCCAAAAAGGACAGATAATAAAATTCCCCTGATTAATGATCTATAATTTTATGTACTCTGTGCTGTCTTGTTCAGTACATCTCTCCACATATACTTTCCAAAAGAATAAGTAAAGATAGAACAAGATTCCTGAATCTAACTTCACACTGAATTTCAGATTGTAGAAGCTCTTTCTCTTTGTATTCAAAGCTCTCTTTGATCTGAATATTCCTAAACTTTGGGGAAGTAGATGCTTGACTTTAAAAATCACTAAGCAAACATTTCTCTAGCAACCACATACTACTGGTATGAACTAAAAAACCCAAAGCAGTGAGGAACCTGCCTATAGAAAAAGAACCAATGAAATGTGAAAACTGGCATAACTGCACTCTGTAGGAAGGTAATGGGTAAAAGGACTCTAAAGATAGTAGAATTAAATGTCAGATGTTATTTTTCTAGAGAGTGAACCATACTAAAATGTTCTGTTGACTTCATTCAATTCTTGGAAGCCTTCGAATGCCCAGCTGAAAAATTAGAGTAATCATTTTGTAATTCATGTGGATTTATAACACAGTTATCTCTTGAGCCATTAAAATGAGATAAAATTTGTATGCGATTCTTCAGTTTATTTTGTGGCAGTGCTAACACCATAAATTAAGGCTTTAGCCTCATTCTATCATATGTTATGACAGAGTTTGTTCTTATGTGGCTGTTGTGGTTGAGGGTTCTGGTGGCAGTTTCTGGAGAGCAGGTGTGTACTTGTAGCAAGTAAGCTCTAAGTTTTCTTGAATTTGTCTGCTTTTATGTCCATATGCATAAAAACTTGTAAGGTGCAATATGAAGTGCATAATTCTTAGAAAGAAGCAAGTATTATGTTGCTTATGCTCCTCAGAATAACTTAGCAAGAGGACAAATTCTACTGATTACCTAAAGTCATGATTCTGCCATTTAGATTTGCTGCAGATTGCACATTTGGTGTTTGAGAGAGAAACGCTGGAATGCATTTTTCATCCTCTTTTCCTTATTTTTGATTCTGTCTTTCCTATGTTGGTTTTGCAACTAGCTTTCCAGAAGTTGACACTACACTAATCCGATGAGCTACTTTCCTGGTGGATAAAATTTTAAAGTAAAAAGATGGAAGGCTGGTGTGTGGGCCAGGAAGCATCAAAGCACGGTTAGAATTTCATGCTCAAGCTCAGTATTTGCTAAGCTGTCAGAACAATCAGGAAAATACAAATAATGGTCAGCCTACTTATTGAATGAAACTTTAATTCCAAATTGCCTTTGTTTAAATCAGCTGCTTACACTTTGTCTCCTCTGCTCACCAAGGATTGTCTTAACTAACATATTTCAAAATCCAGACTGTCAAAAATACCGACAGCTTTCATTAGCTGAACAACATTTCCCACAACAAAATCATGATCTTTTAAGGCTCTTTGTTTTGGGTTGTGACACATTGCCTGAATCCCACGGATTTATTTCACCTTCATGAACATTAGTAATGTAAACTGTACAAAACCCCAATGGCCCAGTGGATATCCTTCTGCTTAGAGCAGGAAGAAGAGAGGTAGTGGAAAGAGAGGTTGGCTGAGCAGCCAAACGTTGCTTGTGCTCAGAGTGTGATGCTTGATATTTTGCTTTTTGATTCCTTTGCAATGTTTGTGTGAGAAGCTTGGTTGTGAAAAGAGCCAGTTGAATATCACCCCTCCCCACTGCACCCCCAAACCCCCGTGTATGAAGGTGCTGGCAAGCAAGCTAACCAAAACTAGTATTCATTATGGGATGTGTTTTACAAAGTGCTCACAACTTATAGCATTTACTAACTGACAGGATTGGGCTCTGCTCACAAATGTGCAAATGAGTGTTTATCTGACACTGCTTGTAATCTTATACCTCCCAAAATTTAGTTTTAGAAATGTATATTCTTTTGATACTTTTCACTCTCTGCCCCAGAATCAACAGATCAAAGACATCCTTCAAAGATGATACTAAAATAACCATGGCTTTGAGTGCTCTGAACAGAAGTGATTAAGAATGAAATAAAATTAAGTAATGTTAAATTTAGGAAGAACAGCTTGCTGAAATTCAGATTGACTAGACTCTGCAAGTATCACAAAGAGAAGTTGGTGGAGCTGATTTGCTAAGGTCAATTAAAAGAAATTTGGAAATAAATATTGGAGGACATGCCGTAGGGACAGAGTAGTGCATCAGCCAGCAGCTGGATTTCATTAATATTTTTCCTGCAAGATTAAGGCACATGAGAATGAATGGTTGAGGTTTGAAAAATTTTGCTTATTGAGATTGTTTTGTCTTGAGTTCCAATTCCTATAATGGAAGAAAGGATGGTTCAGTTTAGTGAACCAGGTTCAGTCTGGTTGTTTTAGTTCCGAAGCATCTCTACCAACTCTTGATTTGTACACAGGCTGACAGCCCATTTATGAAGCATCACTGCCAGCATTTGCAAAAATGAACAATGATATATTATTTAAATATTCTGCTTTTTTTGAACAGTCTCACTGCATTACAATTGCACAGTAAGATAGGAGAGATGGCTTTTTTTTTCTGTTCTTAAAAAGGTGACTTAGATTAGAATTTGGAAGTGGAATGTTGGATCAGAACCTCATAAGGGCTTTGAGAAAACCTGTGTCTGTATGTAGATCTTTGGCTCGTGACTGCATGGCTCAGCCTTGAGCTCTTTGCTGAAGTAAATGACATGACATTTGATATTACTTTGGGATAAGTGAAGTTAATTTTTTTTCCAGGATCCTAAAGCTTTGTAAGATCTATATTTGCAGGGCATGCTTCTTTTACTGTTTTCTCTCCTTGCCTTTATTGGTGTCAGCTGCTGCTATACAGCAATCAATATAATATAGGGTACAGAGAACAAGCTATGGCATTGCTACATTTCTCAACAGGAAAAGGGAATCTTCTCCATACTGAGAGCTGAAGAAGCTGTCGAAACCCTTTGGCTGACCATCTGTCAATTTCAGTAGATGCATACTGGGGTAAGCTGGTATTTTTGTGAAGCATTTGTTCTACCCAGATCAGGGAGGTGCTGCTGGTTGAAATAATTCAGAGCAAAACTCAGTTCAGGCAACTTCAAAGTAGTCTGTCTTTTGGTCACTACCAATTCCCCTTGATACTCCCATCCCACTGTAGCCCTATCAGAATCAACACAGCAAACACATGGACACTCCTTATCTTCTGTAGCTGGGCTTTTGTATAATGCTGCCAATTCTCTGGGACACTTCCAGGGAGCTGCAACTTACCAAGAGACTCCTCCGAGGAGAATGGAGTTTTTGGTTATTTTCTGTTCCAAAACAAGCCTCCATGTAATCCTGCCTCACCCTGCCCTCCCCAAAGGAATGACTAGGGGAGAATACCGACATCTAGACTGATTACTACTTGTTGGTGTAACAGTGTTCAATTTTGCTTTTCAGTTCACCTTCCCCAACCTTTCTTTTCCAGATGGAATTTTTCCTCTGGTGCCAAGCACTGAGGAAACAAAAATGTGTGTTTCTTCAAACTGCCCCTATACTATTAAGATTCAGAAAGATGTTTGCTGATGTGTTCAATAGGAGAGGAAACTGATTTCCACCTCACAGTAAAGTTTTGCTGTTATAAATGTTAATTGTTTTAAGCACTCTGGGGTTTTCTGTGACCTCTAGGCAATTTTTCTTTTCATGATTGTTGATACAATCTCTCAGAAGAAGGAGAGCAAAAAGTACTTTGCTGGCCTAGTTTCAGGTAAACTCTAAAAGTTCAAGTGGACCAATTACATATAAAAGAGCAACAACTTTTGTAAAGCTTCATTTGAATCCCAAAGGGGAAAAATGATAGAAAATCAATTAACTCCCCACATGAAAAAAGAGCTCATATTGCAAAACTTTCCTTGCATAGTTTTCTGATTATGTTTGGAAGAAAATTGCCTTGATTATACCTTTGACGGGAAGGAAAGTCTTTTAATTAATGTAATACATGCTGTAGCAGTGCTAAATTGTATCATGGAACAATTAAGTGGGTCTACACTGATATTTTTGCCCTGTTGAAAATGGATATTGCTCACTTAGTGAGTCATGCTCTTGCTGGGTTGACGCAATTATCCATTCACTGCAGAGCATGTGACATAAAAGTTATTAGGACCTTTTGTATGAGAGGGAGGCTGAATGGAGTAAACAAAAAGCCCATTTCAGTGAAGAGTCAGTGGAATTTCAGGGTTAGTACCTCACTGGGGGCTGAACCCAAACCCTCAAGCCCTAAGACAGCCCCTACTTTGGAAATATTCAGGCTTCAGATGTATTTTCTATTGGTCCTGGACTGAAATGCGGAGTGGAAGTGATTGTCTGTTAGTCATGTACTGACATGATCCTCAAACCCATGTGCAGCTAAGAACTATTGATAGGAATTTGTCGTAGCATCTAGAGTAGTTGCTGCACTAGCTGCTTCTGAAACCAGTTTTTGCATCAAGCTGAAAACAATTACATTTGTAGTGTTTGCTGCGAAGAGGATTTTTAAATGACAATTTTAATTCAAGTGTTCTAAATATGACAAGAAACAACACATTTGATTTTTTTTTTTTTTTTTTTTTGCAAATCATGCATGTTCTATAATGATGCTACACTGTATTGTTGAAAGAAAATAACATTAGGAATCTTCTTGATATGTCTGTTTGATATTGGACATGTTCTTGTCTTGCTGAACTAGTACAACTGGGTCACAGCCCTTTCCCTGATGGATCTTGTCTGCTGGGAATGTATTTGCCTGCATCCTGCTTTTCATGCTGAGGTGGGCCAGGTCTTTTCTGGTGAGCTGTAGAGTCAAGTATCCAAGAGCTAGGTAATAAAGACTCCATCACCAGTGAATCTCTCATGAATTCACTCATAACTGTCTAAACTCAGATAAAATATTATCACACATTTTTCGAATGTCTCGAGGCCATAAACAACGAAAAATAAAAAGCTGTACAAATGAGGAACAGTATTCTCATTGCATGCTCTCTGTTCTTTCAGGTTTCTTAGAGAAGGGCCAGCTGATGAGGGATTTGTTTATAAAAGGAAACCAGTAACTATGCTTCTGGAAATACTTGAGATGGGATAGGAAGCTTTCTAGCAGCAGTGTGAAGGAAAATCTGTACTAGAAATGAATTTCAGAGGTGCAAAATCATGGCTGTGAGCACTGTACCACAGGACTGGTAAGTTCTGAGCTAGTACGTTCAGCATTATTTAGACATTTAATTTAGTTAGGGGTCTTAGATTTCATAATTAACATTTTGAATTGTGACAGAATTGGGCTGGAAAACAGCAGTATGCAAGGAGTGCTGTCAGATGCACTCTCTAGTCTTGTGTACCAATAAAAAGGTTTCGTTTTGACCAGAATGGCAAAGCCAGGAACCAGAATGGCTGCATGACACTGCCTGGCATTAGGTAGAGAAGTGCAATTTGTGCCAGTTAATTCAGTAAAGATTCACTTCCTCGAGGATATGTTTCAAATTTGCTTGTGGCTCACTGAGGGTGTCAGTAGGGTGAAAGGGCCAGCTCAGTACCTGCCCCTTCCTGGTTCCAGCAGGTTTGCTGCCTGTCTTCTGGACCAGCTGGGGACTGTAGCTTCAGTGACCTTGACTGTGGTGGTCAGGCTTGATTGACTGTGTGTAGTCAGTAAATGTATCCACACTGCTGGTACAAACACATATTTGCTTTTTGCATCTGTGGCATGAATGTAGCCCTCCACCTTCCCATCAATTCAGATTATGAAACAAAAAAATCTTGTTTCTTCTTTGTTATTTAAATTTTCTTTCCTACCATCACAGACACCATATTTTTATGTACTCCTTTTTTTCTCCCAAGTGAAAAATACCAAAAGCATAGTATGCCTTCACTCTACTGTAGTTTGATTGCACTAAGGTCCTATGTTTAATGTTTAGCCTTTTTCATCAAGAGGGAGAAAAAAAATTCTAGCCTTATTGAAAGGCAAAGATAGATTGTTTGTGAATTCTATTAGTGCTGAGATCAGCATCACACTTAGTCAAGACCTGGCCCCTCTGAAAAAGACCAAGGTTGTGTCGAAGGTGATTGAAAATGTCACTGATCCTTAGAGGCAATCGTGTATGGCTAATCATTCCCACTGTAACTAGAATGTGATTTTCTTTGGATTACTCTAAGAAAGATGCTGCTTGGCAGTTTCAGCAAAAATGTTAAAGAAGTACGGTATTTTTAGAAAAAAACCACTCCCTCCTGATCTATTTCAGTTCTTGAATTTTCCACTTAAGCTTGGGATCATTAATTCCTAATGCAATTCGTGTGCCCCACGAGAACAACAGACCAATAGGGGACTCCCAAGTGTGCTGCCTGCTGGCTGACTCTCTAAAGAGACTGGTGGCTGATGGGCAGTGCTCCAGACATAGTTTCCCACTGCCTAAATCCACAGTAAAACAAAAATTTTTTTGGGGAGAAATGACTTACTTACCCTTAATTTTTTCTTTTTCTTTTTAGCTAAAATAACGCAGACAGGAGGGTAACTGTGCTGACTCCATAAAACCAGTTCTCGGTGCAGAGCACATGGTGGCAATGTTGCACCGCTCCTGAGCAGCTCTCACGCGGCACTCACCCAGCCCATATTCATTTACTGTGCAATAAATAGATAGATGCAGTAGAGTGCTGCTTTACCCAGGGAATATTATACTTGTACATGGTAGCGCTGATTGTGTTTTCTGGTAAAATAAAGAGTAAGGTATAGGAAAATAATTTTTCTTCCTTTCTTTTTACCACTTCTGCATTATTTGCGTGCATCCTGGGCACAGAGAAACAGTTTAAGTTTTGCAGAAATAATGTAGCTGGTATTGGAAAAAGATATGACAATTTAGTTTCATTCCATAAACCAAGTACACCTGCCTTAGAGGAGCACTTAGGATAATGAAGCACTCTACCCATCACGCACACAGAGGAATCAGAAACTGAAGGCTTCTCTCTTTGAAAAGAAAGCTTTACTATTTAAACAAGTTGGCCGTGAACTCACTCTTTCAAAAACATCTCTAGCCTAAGTATAAGCTTTCCTAAATGTCTTCAAAGAAGTAGAATGAAGCTGGAGAAATTCTAGGCACGTGTGAATTCCTGCGTTCAGTGGCCATGGATGGCTCTTAGCACAAAGCCCCTGAGAGCCAGTGTGGTTTGGCTGAACTCTTCAGTGATCACTGCAGCAGAGCAGCCAAGGATTCATGTACCTCTGGCTTTCTTCTCTGTTCAGCCTGACAGGAGGGCCCTTCAGAGGCAGACTGAGTAGGAGAGTACTTGCATTACAAAGCCAACACTGCTGAGTGTTTCAGGTCTCTCAGGCTGTTTTCTTTCATATTTGTCCTGCTTTTGGTGTGCTGTTGCAGATCTAGCAGCTCAGTTCCCAAGCCACGGTCTTCCCTGGTGTTCCTCTGCTTTTAATGATCTCGGTGCCCTGGCAGATGAATCTTTCACTGTGCCTGTCGTGGCTCACCTGATTTCCATTCCACCAACACAAAATGGATGAGGTTTTTTCCCCCTTCTGTTTATTCAGCTTTCTAGATCTAGACAAGTTGTCAGCCATTGCCCGGTTATTCTAATTCTCCTTAAACAGTCTGGATTCAACTCCAGATGTTGGTGGCAGGAGCAATGAAGTCAGCAGGTATCCCAAACTACCTCCACATGGCTTCCTTGCTCTCTGAGAGGCCAAGGGGAAAAACAAAGCTGCAAGATGTCAAGATGCTGTCTTATAGAGCAAGAAGGAAAGTACAGGTTATTTCAGCTAACAAGCAATATCGTGCTTTGTTCTCTTCTCCTAATTCTGTCAGACACAAATGTAAACTAAAATTTAAAAAAGCAAATGTCAAAGTGTGGGAGCAAGCGCTCCAAGTCAGCCACACTCAACCAACTACTTAGATTCATGCTTGGGAGACAAGCGTATTCACACTGGTTCAGATAGGTTGATTTTTGTGAGCAACACATGTTCAGTTTAGCAAAAACTACATATTAGGAATTAAATAAGTATTTGTATCATATTACTGGTAAGGTTACTGTAAATAAAAGCCATCTAAAACCACCGAAAATATGTTGAAGTAATTGATGCAGCGATAGCAGAGAAACGCAGTGGTGGTTTTTTCAATGTGTAAGACCATTTTTAGGTGTACATTTCCAGGATGAAGATAAAGAGCTGTATAATTCAATGTCTTCTTTGTTGATTCACAAGAGGGACAACTTAAGTGCTAGTGGAAAAGTTGGAATGAAATTGGCCAGCAACTCTGCTAATCGGGAGTCTGGTGTGTCTTGCCTCTCCCTGCATCCAAAACCCAAAATGAAGGCCTTCAGAAATGTACTGAGGGAGGAAACTTAAGTGTCATACAATTATTTTTCAGATGTGTAACATAGCCCATATATCATGATCATTATTTCTGCTGTCAATATTTTTTAGAAAGAGAAATAAGAAGAAATGACCATAGTAATGCATTTACTCAAAATGTGTCATCCTCAAGGGATTCAGCTGGAGCTCTAAAGGTCCCACTTCAATCTGTGCACGTGACCCAGACCTGCTGCCCATGCCACTTACTGCCTGGGCCAGACTGACACAGTTACTGATCTTTCAGTGCTGTTACCCACCCTCTCTGTGTTGCTGATGAAGCTTCTTGCAGCTCGCCATGTTCCCTACCTCAGAAATGCTATGATAGCTCCCATACCATGCTTATTTTATTTCATTTCTCCCTATTCAGCCTCTGCCAAGTCCCTGCTTGCCCAACACTTGTCAATAGTGTGTTGGGATTGTACTACCTTGTGTGATTTTCTGTGCTTTTTGCTTTACAGCCCACACTGCTGGAGATTAACAATGCAGTGATATTTCATTAGGAGCCCTTGGCCCAGCTGCCTACAGTCAGAAGGCAAAGAAATGTACCACCCTGCTTCCCTCAGAGATTTAGCTTACCTTCATCTTTCTGTTTGGGTTTTAAATCTGAGTTTGAAAATGACAGAAACAAACTCAAACACTACTAGTAAGAAAATGATAAATCCCTTCTGTAAAAATTATCATCTGAGAAGTGCAGAGAAATAGCTAAGCTAAACATTTGTTATTTAGAAAGAAGGATATTAGGAGCCTTAAAAAAATCTTGCTGGCTTTTGCAGTAAAATATTTGTTTTCTAATCTCAAACAAGTGCTAAAAGCCCAAACATTTGCCTGTTGCTCTAAAAAAATTTGCTTTTGGCACTCTGTATAAATGGCATGGTGATCTTCTGCAGCATCTTCTGCCAATCTTTTTTAAAAGCCAGTACAAGTGTCATTTTTGCAGTCGAGGCCTGAAGTCCCTGGGAGTCTCAGCAAGATTTCATTGGTGTGCAGATCTGTTTCCACTGAGCAACCAGAGGTATTTCAGCAAGGGAAAGGTGCTGAAGAGAAATGCAATAGCTAGAGATAGTAAAGGCAGACGCTGTAGAGTACTGACTGAGGGCTTGAAAGTTACAGAGATTGTGATATTTAATGCTCATCACTAGTTCAGAGCTGATGTATCTTAGCTGATGTATCAGGATGCTCTCCTACCCTGATAATATTTTACTTGGTCAAGGTTTGATGGTAACAAGCAACAAAATCCATAGTACAGCATATATGTTCTCTTCTGCAAGAGCAGCACATGGAAAAAGTTTGAACATCACATTTACATGTTGAATTAAGAGTCCTGCTTTCATGAAGTGCATCAAGAAGGGATTTATTGTGTGGGTTTCAGATGTAATATAAGCTCCTTTAGAGGCAAAACCACAGAGTAGTTCAGACAGGACCATGGAAATACAATTGTCTGCAGCAACTAAAACCAGTTTGTCCTCATAGGAAGTGACACAGGCTAGAAAATGGTTAGTGGAGGCAATGGCTCTGCTATCCTGATTATCTCACTTTATTCTTCTCTACTACCCTGCAATCACTGGGCAATCTGTTTTGTAGCAAACACCATTTGAGATTGTCTTTGGGAAACTCCCTTTTCATGTTTTATTACTTCTCAGTGGAAGATCCTTGTTTTGGGTGGTCTGGGCATCTGCAGCAGTATAGGAGAGCTCCTGCAAGATGCTTGAAGTATATTCCAACATGTTCCATGCTGTTCTGTGACAGATGTTTTGTCCTGTCATATTAACCTATTGTCTTGAAAATAAATTCCTATTAAAGAAAATGCAGACCTCATTTCCCCCCCTTTTCCTTACTTCAAAAATCTGTTCCAGTGTGTTACTTAGGTCAGAGTAGTGAACTATCCATACCATGCTGTAATTTTTACCTCTTCCATAAAGGTATTATATTTTTGCTTGCAGTCATGTAATATTTTCCAATTGGAAAGTTTATTAAAAATCCTTACTACTCAGTTTGTGTCTCAATCTGTTTTTTTTTCTTGTCATTCTGGGATTAAGTGTATCTGGTTCACTTTACTGAGATCACTGGGGGTTTGTTTCTTCCCCAGAAGTCGTTATTTTGAGGTTCTCAGTTCCAGGAGCAATCATACTTTTGCCCTTATGTTCACCATTGTTGCTACTGGAAATAAATTAGGTTTTACTTTGTGGACTATAAACCCAATGTCTTTGGCCTCCCTGCCAGATTCCTTGCCTACTGCATGATGATCCAGTTTCTTCTCTAATTAGTATCTGTGATACAAAAGAATGTGTCTGATAGTGAAATTTACTGGTGGCAATGCTGGGAAGTGATTTAAATATAGAAAAAGGCTGGAACATCATTCAGAGGACAATGTTTTCCCTTGAAAATAGAATCATCATGAATTAGATGAAATTCAGAAATACAGAGGGAAATGAAATTCACCATGAGTAGGGATTTGCCAATAACCAGCTCTCTGGGGGTTCACCAGACTTCTCTTAAGAAGAATGGGAAGGGGACTTTGACATTATCAGCATAACAGAAATTCAGCCCAGCTGCAAGTCCAGTCTTCTATCCTGTCCCTTTAAAATGTAGGCGTCCTTAACAAATAACATCTTGGCCAATAACAAAGAAATAATGTATTTTTCTCCATGGTACTATAAAAACCCATATCTGTTAATTTAATTTATTAATATCTTGTTGGTGTCTTTGCAATAGAAGATTTTTGCCATTCCAAACATTTGAAAGACAGAAAGAAAAGTCAGTTGTCTAAGTTTTTCTTTTCTTTAAATGTTACCTCTGAAGGTACATGTATTTGCTTGAAAATAAGTGCAAATGGCATAACTCTGATTTAAGCCTATGTGTCACCTGATGTTAAGGGGTAGGAGCACTTAAGTTGCTGGTAAACTCCAGCCTAGAAATGCTCTGGCCTTTTCAGTTCCTAAAACATATTTCATGAACAGTATTTCCCTTCTAGCCTGCAGCAACAATATTTGGCATTTATGTATTGCCCCACACATACATCACATAATATTGCCAGATCCTTTATGATTAACTGATATAACTGACTTCTGAGATAAAAAGAAATTTATGTGGGAGAATCCACAGAATAAAACAAAGTTTCGATTGTATTCCAAAGCTGAACTAAGAAAGGGAAGAAATAGATCTTTCCTGAGGACAGCTATTCCTTTAGGAAAGCAAGTGTAAGAAAAGCCACTGCATCAATACTGGTGAGAAGCAAGGGCATGCCAAATTTATCCCACACCTTGGCAGAGTATCAGATCAGTGTAGCACGGGGAATGCAGGAAAATACAGAGCAGACGTCAGGGAGGTCACAGCAGGTAAGTAGCATTGTCCAACTTGGCAAGAGGTCTTCTGCCCTTAGGAAGGACTGACTGCTATTTATTCTTTGGACTAGACTTTCACTGCTCAAGTATTAGGCTTAGTAGTATCATTTTACACATTGGTCTTAATACACCTGCCTTGCAGATGTATTCCTGCTATTAAAAAAAAAAAAAAAAAGACTTGAAAATATACAATGGATGTGAACATCAACAAACTTACATCCAAAATTTCAGATCTCACATGATCTCACAGATCTCACAGATCTCACATTCTTTTACTACCTAATGTGTTGAATGGGCTTGTGTTGCTGTTACTACAATTTAATCCCACAACTAAAGCTTTGAGCACTGCTCCTAGCAAACCCTGTTAGCTTGCTTTGAAGCCACCTGAGCATCTCTGGGCTCACAACTGCAGATTTCTACAAGAGCTATATTCATTCAGCATTTTTTTGGGAATTTGACAAAATGGGAAACAGAAACAGCAACCTTCAGACAGTGGTGTAAGCATAGCACAAGAAATCAGACAGGAGAGCAGCCATTTGAATGTCAGAAATATTGCAGCTATGATGAGAAAAGGCTTTTGTTGGTGTCCTGAAGGCTTTATGGTTTTGCTTGCAACTTTTACCACTGTATGCCTGAATAAAAGACTGCCAGGATGAATGCAGTTTTCTGTTTGCTTGATGATGAAAGGGTTTTAAATTAGAAAATAGCTTTTGTTGAGCAATTTCTTTTTCCCACTGGAACATGGTGTCTTTCTAGAAAACTTATCTTCCTGACAAGGACAAACTGTGAGATCCCACAACTCCAGAGAGAGGATCAGTGAGGCTGGGGTAATTTGTATCCAGGGAGTGGCGTGCTGTGCCTCCAGTTTGAAGGGTAGAGGAAGTCTATCTAACTTTCCTCACTGCATACATTAAGAGCTCCTCATTTTGTTTCGTATCGCAGCTGCGGTTTGCAAGGAATGACAGACACTGCGTGAACCCCCAGCTAGTTAGCTTTTCAACTCCAGAACTGAACTGCAGCAAAGGGAGATAAACAAGAATACTTCAAAACCTAAAGAAACCTGTTGTTCTTGTGTTAATAAAAGAAAACTGAACAAAGGAAGGAATAAGACAGGGAAGATTAAGTGACTCCTTATCTCATAGCACAGTGACATTTCCTTATCCTTCTTAGAATTCATGGCCAGCTCTAGGAGTTGTGTTAGTAAACTTATATATTAAAATTCCAACTACTTGCTGAGCTTTAAAATATTTTCCCTAATGCCCATTAGATTGAAAAGAACTTCATTATTTCTCTATTTATGAATGGCTTCCTTCTATCAATGCTATTTTGTGAGGCAGCAGTAGCTGAGGCATTGCTTTACCTTTATTTATAGTGGTTGGAAATACAGAGTTATACATACTATGAAGTAAGCAATAATTTATGACAAGGTGTGCAGCATGCAAAATGGCATGTAGTTTGCAGAGATTAATGCATGAGCCAGGTGCAAATACATTAACTTAACCAACTATCTGGAAAGCAAGCTTAATGTAAGAGGGAAATGAATGGAAAATATGAAGAAAAAGGTAGTGACAGAAAGGCCCATATAGCGTATGTATTAAATATAGGGACCTCTATGAATTAATAGCTCATCTCTGAGTCAAGTACAGAGATACTTGTCTTGATAGGGAGAGTCGTATAAATCAGAACAAGCCAACAAGCCAAAAACAGCACTGAAGGCTGACTTCAGCAAATCTTAGCCTGTTCTTAGTCTGTTAGGGCTGTCACACATCAAGGTATAGTATTTCAAAGTGAGTTTCTACCACATTTTAAATCAAGTGTCCATGTCTCATCCTGCTAAGTCCCATTTCTGCAATACAGATGAGTAGAAAAGTTAAAGCAACTCAGTGTCTTTGAGTCTGTCCATTCCTAATGAATTGCTGCATGTTGTGATCTTTGGGAAAGGCATTCTGATACCCTCAGGCACACCCATAAAACCATGACCACAAATTTTTTCAGTACTTATCTGTGTTCCATCCCCAAATCAGCTTCAAAAGACTGTAGGTTTCTTGATTACGCTCTAAACCTGGCATGTTTTCTGTGCCAACACCAGAATTTACACTGTAAAGCTTTGACCTTCAAGTCAGGCATTTTCTCTGAAGTCTTCTGTGTTGACACTGCTTGCCCTACTATTTGCTGTGATTGGCACACACTAATTTCAGCCTGTGCAGGCACCAGTAAACTTAGGCTTAATGGAGGCCATCAGAATCCCAAAAAAATCCCACTATCAGAAACATGGACCTGCCATCTTACTTTCTCTTCCTATGGTGCCTGACTGTTTTCATCCCAAGACTTCTGTCTTCAAGTGCTACATCTTGTTAGACTGCAGAAGAAGCCAGTCTGTATATTCTCATGGCTGCAGGCCCATGACATGCAGATTTTATGTGAGAGCAGCAAAGGCAAGAAAGAAAGTGAGCTTGAAGAAAGAGGTTTGGAGTGAAGCATCCATTCTGGTTGGTCCCCTCCTTCTGTCCTAGAAGCCGTGGCAGTCCTGCCACGTGTACACTGCAGGCTCTGCTGCTGTGGCTTCTGGAGCTCATTACAAACTGCCATAGGTGATAAAGATGACTGGATATGTATTTATTCCTGCACAGTGGGCTACACTGTGAAATTTAAGAGCCCCTCAGTATATAGGAAGTCCAACTAAATGATTGAATGGGCCTTTCTAGCACCACGAATTTCTGTCTATAGATATGTAACCATTAGGATCCTGCTTTCTGTAGGCTGTGCCATTAAATTTATGGGACTTGGCAGTCTGCAGAGGTAGCTGCCATTCTGTGAGTCAGAACATATGCTGCCTGCTACACTGAAATGCACACTACATTGTTCTGAAAGTCTTGGTAGTTTATATGAGTCTGAAATAACCAATATATATTGAAAACATACCCTGATTTTAGGGGTAAGGCAAAATATAATACAGTCTTGTTTGACTTAACTTCTCTCCTTTGAATTTGGAGCAGAAATCATTGAACTGTAACTGGTGGAAGTGAACAGAAGTCAAGAAATGATTCCTCACAGGGTCCTTGCTTATAATTTTATTTCCACAGTTTCTGTTTAGAGTGAAATCTTATACTTAGCTATTTAAATATAGGCTCTCTTGTCAGATAATATTCTCAAAAAACCCTTATGCAAAAGACTATCACAATGGCTGTGATAAAATTAAGATATTCTTCACTTGCATATGCAAAAATGGAAGTATTAAATCTCACTAATCACTTAGACAGGGATTGTTTGTGTTTCAGGAAAAGATACAGTTTTAAACTTGTATGGGTAATTAAAAAAAAGACACCAAGAAATAGAATGTTTTCTATCTTAATTCCTTATTTCAACTGACAATAGCGAGAATTTATGACAACAGGAACTATTTTCCATATAACTAGCAGAAAAGTAAGTGCTTTAGGAGTGTATTATACAGTGGAAATTCTATATTTTTAGCAAAACATACCTTGGAAGCCATTGACTAAAATGTCACTAAAAATATGTGTGGTCTACTTTTTAGTTAGCTTTTTAATAATTTCCCTAGATAATTTCTTGGTTAATATGGTAAGAAAAAAAAAGTAGACATTCTAGTTCCTTTTTTATCCTTTCACAGCACATGCTATTGCATGCATTGAAGAACACATGAAAAAAGCCATGTCTTCTGCTCTGTCTGCTTTGGGGGCTTACAGGACATTAGTAAGGAACAACAGTAGCTGCTAAATTGGCTTGCATGAGGATGAACAAAAGTCGCCTTGGCTAATGTCAAACACTGGGTGTGAAGTTTATAATCAGTCCCTTTTTGGACCCAAGATTCAAGGAAGTCCCTTCAATCAAAGTTATTTATTGACTACTTTTCTCTCCTCACAAATTAAATAGTTCTACATATCCTGCACTCACAGCTGTCACTAAGTTAATATATCTCAAAAGTCTTTGTGCATATTAGAGAAAAAAAGGTCATACTCCTCTTAAATGCACTCTGAAGGCTACCCTTTGTAGGCTACCTCACTGTTAGAAAATTCATTAATTGGCTTTTCCCTAACAATGTGTTCTCTCATGCCTTTTATTGTGTACACTGACTGTTTCAATTGTATCTAATCATAATTTTCAAGCATTGTTCGAGCCACAAGGGAGAAACTCTACTGACAGTAGTGCTAAGTGTTGTTTGCTTCCGGCAATCTGGAGAGATTTGATGGTTCATTTCTTTCCCTCACAGTCACCTCATGATATCCATGCTGCCTGAGAGTTCTACAGAGAAAAACATCCAAAAATACATACTTTTTAACTTTACGTTGAGCCTGTTTACCTCATTATTTCCTTTTGCATCCTTCTCTGTGGAATAACTCTTAACCTGCCTTTAAACTCTTTTCAGTTATTACTGTATATATTTAGGATGCAGAAGGCTCTTTGAGGAATCTGGGAATGATATATAAGCACTCTCTCAGGAGACCGTGGTGGTTGTGGAGCTGAGGCCAGGCTGTCTTGTGTAGAGCACTAAACACTGGGCTGTGGGCAGGGCAGAAGGAGAAGAAAGGAGGCTTGAATGGGGAGAAGGACTCAAAGGGAGGAGAGGGGACTCACTCTGCAGTGGGACACTCTCACAGTGTCTTGCTCCAAATCATAGTGATGGAACCACTCAGTCCTCTTGGGGAGGACAAACCCTCCTGTAACCACTTGGGCAAGATTTGCTGAAGGGACCCCATTCTCTTTTGTTTGGATGGCTTTCAGTTTTCCTAGTGGCTTATAAACACCCAAAGGCCTTTTATATATCCTCAGGGGACATTTCCTTAGCTCTCCCTTGGCACACAGGTGAGAAGAGAGCCATCTGGATCAAATAGCTACTCTTCATAATAAGGCTACAGGGACATACAAATGAACCCAGCTATGTATGAGAGCTGTATCTGCATTAATGAGTTAAGACAGAGCTTAACAGGTGCAATTTAAAGACCAATTAGGCATTTCTACTTGGTAAATTTTGGAACAGTCTCTGGGTTTGGTTGTATAGTTACAGTTTTTGTTTTTGATATCCATTTGCTTCTTACGTGATTTGTGAAATTAGATGTCATTCATAGAGGTGAAATTAACAATGAGGAAAAATGCTAGTTTGTTTTATCCTCTACTCAGTAAATGTATTGTGATTTTTCCTAATTTAATTGACCAATAAATTATGTAGCTAAACTAGTTCTGCTAATTTTCTGGTAAATTTTTGATCTTATTATGTTTAACTATGTCCATTATAAACTGAATCATCATCTGCAGTTGCATCTTTGCACTCTAGGCCTGCATAGTATTTTTTCCACAATTTGTGGTTCATGTGAATTTTGATATGTAGTTATCCACCAGTTCCTTCTGTTTCTTGAGGAATGATAGTGAAAAATACTGGAAGAGAACTTTATTTCAAGAACTTTTATTTCGATTATCTCTATTTTGTCTGCTAAGAAAAAGGAAAACTGCTTCAGGTAAATATTTTATTACTTGATCCCTTCAATTCCCATAAAATCAATCTATGAGAGATAGCTATATACCACAGTCCCTTTTGTTTCTGTTCAAATTTATCCAGGGTACCAATACAGTGTCTATTGCTTCCTCTTAGGTTCAGAACTTTTCTGTTGTGTCATTTATCTTATAGCCAGAAATTGAGCCATATTCCTTTATTATTTTGAGTAGTTCTTAGATTGCTTTTGGAGGGATTGAAATATCCTATAAAGCAGCATCCACATGAAAAGGAAATTTTATGAATGACATTTCCTAGTTTTACTGCTGTTGTTTCTTCTTCCTCTCTCTTAGACTATCAATGGATCTGCTGACATGACAAAAGGTTCCAGCAGATACCCCATTGTGAACAGGGCTCTGCACAAATAACTGGCATGTATGCAAAATGTCCCTGCCCTTCCTTTCATCATCCTCATTCCCTCCAAACGAAAAACTATGGAGCAAACCATAAGGGATGCTGGGAGTTATGTTTTCGAAAGACAGTAGAGATAATAGAGGGAATTAGGTTTTCCATATGGATGAGGCACAAGAGGTATAGGAAGGGGGTGACCTTCCCTACAATCTCCAAATTGGTGAAAGAAAGTCAGAGCCAGAGGGGAGAAATCTTAATCTCAGAAGATCCCCTGGGAAAGATATTTTTGTGTTTATCCTGCACAGTCACCTCATGATATCCATGCTGCCTGATAGTTCTACAGAGAAAAACATCCAAAAATTAATTCACCAGCCTTGTTTGCCACAAGATTCTTTCCTCTTTTTGGACTGAAGCCAGCTCTGCAACTAGCTAAAAATCTGCACCCTTTCAAGGACACTAAAAAACAAATATGGAGGTTCTGCTAATTTCAAAAAGGGTTCACAGCCTGCAGAAAATCTGTGATTTCAGTCTAATGTATATCTCTAGTGTTATATTTCTCTCCCCTTCCAAATGTTACAGAAATCACTGCAAAATCTTTCTGGCTCAAAAAGATCAAAAATCAGGCAGTCATGAATAAAGACACAGAGTTTGGGTCAAGTAGGTGTCAGGACATCTGGCTTCTTACATGTTTTATAATGTTCTTTCATGTAAGGGTGCACAGGAACTGCTTGTGTCATGACTTGTGAATGCTGTGGTTTTCCACAGTGTATCACAATTAGTAAAAAAAACCTCTGGCTAAATAATCAAGACCTTAGAATTTTTCATTTTGTGTCTCTTGTGTGATGGTTTACCTGGTATAACAGATGGATGTGTAAATCATGAACAGAAATAGAAACAACTAAAACTATATTCTCACAAAGCTATTGGTGAAATGCCCCAGTGCCTTCATCATCTTTGTAGCCCTCCACTGCCCACAGAGCTGCTTTCCAAGAGCTCAGCCCCCAGCCTGTACACTGGTGCACGTGTTTATTCCCTCCCAGGTGCAGGACCCAGTGCCTGCCTTTGTTGAATTTCAGACAGCTCTTCTTTGTCCATGGGTCATATGGAACAGTTTCTCTGACACGTTCTTTTTGTTGCAGTGGGGGCAGCCTATGTTGAAGAGCCCATTTCTCAGTCACAGACTACTTGGAGTAAAGCTTATTTCAAAAGGAAAAGCCTGCATGCTGCAGGGGCTGCATGCACAGTAACACACCAACTGAGCCCCAGTCTGTCCTTTTAGAAAACATAGGGTCTTACACATTAATCACAGTTGAGTGAAGATGTGGTATTGGATTTTACTAATCAGAGATGGTTTGTTTCTTAAATAATTCAGCAATTGTAACAGCCTTCTATCAAAGATTTAGGTACTTAGAAAGGTATACTATGTAACCCAGATTTGTCATTGTACTGTGTAGAATATATGAGAGGAGAGGAGGGGAGAGGAGAGGAGAGGAGAGGAGAGGAGAGAAGAGGAGAGGAGAGGAGAGGAGAGGAGAGGAGAGGAGAGGAGAGGAGAGAAGAGAAGAGAAGAGAAGAGAAGAGAAGAGAAGAGAAGAGAAGAGAAGAGAAGAGAAGAGAAGAGAAGAGAAGAGAAGAGAAGAGAAGAGAAGAGAAGAGAAGAGAAGAGAAGAGAAGAGAAGAGAAGAAGAGGCAAGGGCAGAGCAAGGAAGGAAAGGATAAAGGATACTTATAATATATATATAATATATATATATATAAAATATATAATAATCAGGTATTATTTCAGTCATTGTCTCAGATCCAGCTCTAACTTAAAAAGAAGGGAACATTCCCAAAAAATGGGACTTTTGGTAACTGTAGTTATGGGCACAAAGCTGAATTGGCATGACTGAAATTCAGTCCTTATCCTTCCTGGAAAATAGTTACATTTGACACAGTCCAATGAAAGGCACAGTGAGGTAAGGACAGATGGGTGTGAAGGCTGTGACAGAGTTGGTGAGTGGGTAGAGCAGATGGAGGGCTTCAGCAAAAAGTGTCACTGGGAAATGTCACTGATGGGTAGGGTTAGTGTGGAAACGCAATGTGCACAAAAACCAAACGTGGGGTTTTGTGGCTTTGTCATCCAGTTTCCAGCTGATAAATTATATTTTGCACTGCTGCCCATCTCACTGTCCTGCCAAGGCCATTATGGTCCAAAGTAAGTGTATAAAAATTAGTGCTGGATAACCTCTCTGATTCACACCCAGCTCACTGGCGAGACCGGGGTTGATCCACCATTTCCACAGACTGTTCTCTGAAATCACAGAATATTCTGAGTTTGAAGGGACCCACAAGGATTATCAAGTCCAACTCTTAGGTGAATGGCCCATACAAGGATCAAACCCAAAACCCAGCTGTTTATTAGCAGCATGTTCTAATCAACTGAGCTAATCTCAGTGGCTAAATGTTAAGCTCCCAGACTCCAAATGAGAGCAAAACATGTGGGGAGCAGCTAGGGGAGCTGAGGCTTTTTAGATTGGAGAAAAGGAGGCTTAGGGAGGACCTTATCACTCTCTACAACTGCCTGAAAGGAGGTTGTAGCCATGTGGGGCTCAGTCTCTTTTCTCAAATAATAAGTGGTAGAAAATGGCTTCAGGTCGCATGAGGAGAGGATTAGAATAGATATTAGGAAAAAATTCTTCACTGAAAGTGTGATCAGGTACTGGAAGAGGCTGCCTGAGGAAGTGGTTGAGTCATCATCCCTGGGAGGATTGAAAAAACATGTAGATGTGGCACTTAAGAACATAATTTAGAGGTGGACTTGGCAGTGCTGGGTAAGTGGTTGGACTTGATCTTAAATGATCCAGTGATTGAAATGATCCTGTGTATGTGCCATCCCAACAGCCTCACTGGGAAGTGGGAGTGAAGCCCTTGTGTGGGCTGAAGAGTGTAACCCCTGTGTTGCCTGGGAAGCCACACTGAAGCCAAAAAGCAGATGGGCAGTTAATTCCCACTGCCCATTCCTCTGTGATCTGGCTCTGCAGGAATGAAACCGTCTGAGCAGCATGGCAGCCTTTGTGCTGGCACCATCTTTGTATTGATGTGTGCTGAGGTACAGCCAAACCTGCAAAAACTTTGCCAACCTACAAAAATGCCTTTGAAAGGGAACCTATGACCTACTTCTCTAAACACAACTCTTCTCTTTCTGGTGGGAAGAACAGCTTATTCTGAATTTAATAGCAATGTATAGAGAAAGTGCAGCTGTAGTGAAGACATTAAGGGAGAGAGGATGGAAGGAAGGAAGGAAGGAAGGAAGGAAGGAAGGAAGGAAGGAAGGAAGGAAGGAAGGAAGGAAGGAAGGAAGGAAGGAAGGAAGGAAGGAAGGAAGGAAGGAAGGAAGGAAGGAAGGAAGGAAGGAAGGAAGGAAGGAAGGAACATTTGCAATGGAAAATCATTAGATCTGTTAGACCTTTTCAGAGAGCTGGTAAGTTTCATGCTTTTGAACCTAATGTTAGAGACTTGTCTGCATAAATAAGCCCTCCTAGTATTACCCAGTGCAGTTACTGCCTGAATTTATAGATGTAATAAACCCAGGCTTTGCTTCAGATAATAAAGTCTCTACACAGCAGGAGGAATAATCCTAAGGTGGTGGCTAAGTCTGGTTTGTGGATGGTCTGAGTGGAGGATTGGGAATGGCCCCCCAAAATGAGCAATTGGTTGTCACAATGACTAATGGCCTGGAAAGGCAGAACATCAAGCATTCCTCTGTGTTTGCCTCCAGGTGATGAAGCATTCAAAGTTAGGAGCTATGTCAACAAGAAGCCCTCTTGGCTTTCTACATAGCTTGCCTTTCCCAAAAGTGGCAGTATGAGAGATGAGGCTGTGTATTCTGAATTGACCTGTAGAGGCTATCTACATTCTGGATGCCAGGGTGTAACTTGACTTCCCTCCCTGTACTGTAAATGACAATCCCTATATGTGCCGAGGAAGTCCTTGAATATTATGAGCAAAGAAGCTGAGGAAATAACTGGAGAGAAGAGGTATAGCTGGGCTCAACACTTGCCATCAGCAAATCTTGGCTGTGACTGGAACCACCTATAAAGTCTAGAAACCAAGTAGTTCTTTAACAGATAGGAGAGAAAAAACCTCCCCTTCAACAGAGATGAGGAAGAGATGAGAATAATTTTTAATTATAAGTTTAGTTTTTCATCTGATTGCTAGTACAGCTTAATTTAACACTGCTTCTTAGGAAAAGCAAGTGAAAAATGTAACTGTGGTAATGGATAAAAGATATCCCCTGGGTAAGCAATATCAGGAAAACAAAGGAAAAGTAATTGCTAATTGTGGATTGTCAGGGCAAAGCTCAAGCAAGTAATCAAAGTAAAGGGCAACCCTTGAAAAAACTAATGAAGAGAACATCTCTCTGAAAGCACAGTGGTGCTGTAAAGACACTATTCCTCATACTCATGGTGCTCAAAACTGAGCTCTTGTGACTCTCTGGGGAGAGCCTGGCTGGGGAGCTCTGCTACAGAAGCAATACAAACCTACTGATGCAGATGCAGTTAGAAATATTATAAAATACACCACCACTTTGTCCCATACCTATCATAGTGTTTGCAAAAGCCCCAGGAGTTATGGCTTGATACCCTAATCAGCAGTGGTGTAGGCACCAAAGCTGCACTTTTGCAGAGCTGCTGGTAGAGGCCTCTCTCTTGAAGTGAATGCATGCGAAAGGTGAATTTCTGGGTGCAGCTTGCCCTGAGCTGTTCCTTTAGAGTAAATAAAATCAGGGTAGATTTTCTTTTTTGTGATTTTCACACAGCCAGCCTTTGCAGCTTTTAGAACCAGTTTGAGCATTACAGCTTGGACAAATATCAGTTCCTTGGGCTTTTATTAGTACCTGTTTACTCTGACATCTGGAGAGCCAAGTGAGTTGTTTAAGTCAGCTACAGCTTTGTATGGATAACTGCATAAAAGGCCATTAATGCCCCTTCAGTAGCTGCACATGATGTGCCCTGCTGCATTAATGGTTTTGATTCGTTCCAAGACTCTCAAGGACACATGTTGAAGCATAACAAGTCACCAGCCAGTGAAGTAGTGAATCTGAAAAGATGACATGCAAAGAACATTAGACAGTAGAAATGCCTTGTTTCTAGTTTCCTGGATAATCACAGCTTGGAACAGAACTGCTGGAATATCTTAAACCTTTCTGCAGACTGAAAACAGAGCTCACGAATCACAAAGAGGAATACTTAAAGAGGTTTCTGAAAACTTTCATTTTGTTTTATAGCAAAACAGTGAAGTTATTTTAATAGACTGAATCCTGTATGTCACCTTAAAAGGAAGGAAGCTCTATGAAAAACTGAAACAAAACAACCCAACAAAAAACCCAACCACCAAACAATGGATTTCTGCATAGGAAGGTGTCTGTAAGATGATAAACTCACTGGGAGTTTATTACTCTTTGTGAGTGTTGCAAAATGAGCTACTGAACACGGGGCAATTTATATTACCCACCTTGCAAAAGCAAGGGCATGTGAGCAGTGCATTGAGGCCATGCACCGAACCAGCAGGATTCATTCATCCAGTACATTCACTTCAGAAGGCCATGCATTTTTATTGCCAAGTTAATGCATTAGCTTTCCATGATGTAAATGGAACTGAATGTGTCAAGGAACACAACTGTATTTTAACAGCAGTTAGGAGATCGGGATTAGTAATAGGCTCATATCCCAGGACAGATTTACTCTGTTTAATTTTGTCTGTTGCAAAGGAGAGGTTAAATCTAGATACATTATTAAGCAGATAAAGCAACTTTTTATACAGTGCTTGGAAGAGCAACATCTGTTCCTGGGAGATTTGTCATCCTGCGTAGACAAACCGCATGTTTATCAAACAGCTCCTGGAGCAGCCTTATTAGCTAGAGATGGGCTTCATTTATTTATTTACTTATTTATAATAATAAATAGGAATAGGATCTGAATAGGAAGACAGTTTTCAATCATTCCAAACTCAAATACTTTATTTTTTTTCCTTTTCTTGCCTAAAATATTTCCCCCCCCACCCTTTTATTTTTTTTCTCTTTCAAGGTAGTGAGGAGAGCAAGAAAGAGGCAGAAAAAGAGATGAGAAGAGAGAGAGAAAACTCGACAAGAGCCCTGTGGTTAGAGGTGTTTTCTGGGCTCAGCTTCTCCCTGAATGTGAGGGTACTCAGAACACGCCTTTCACACAGGAGAATGAGAAAGTCGAGTGCCTGGCCCTGAGGTAACACCACTTAAAAGAATCTTACAACTGATCTGAAGCAGTGGAATCAATATTAGGTCTTTTCTGTGCCATCACATTGAATTAATATTCCCATATAGCTAAATCAAACTTTGTGGCAGAAAGCAGGGAGCTGCCACCAGGCCAAAGTCCTGGAAGTTGTAAGAAGAGGCAGGATCTTGCTCACCATGTGCTCTGACTATCTGGGTAATGAGCTCTATAATGCACAGTTTTGTCTGTGGTGTTCTCAAGTGCACAGCACAGTAGTAGATAGTTGAAGCAATTTTTTGGAAGAGAGGTATGATGCCTTTTCAACATATTTGTTCCCCAGATAACAGCCATTAGTTTGTTGAGCTTGATCTTTGCCATGCAAAATTCATTTTTATCTGTTTTTCAGAGCTGAGCTGTTCATAAACTCTTAGAGGTCAAATTTGCTGCTTATAAGGAGGACTATTATTTCTGAGCACACAAAGCATTTCCCATCTTCACACTGACACTCAGGCACAGAGGAGAGAAAGCTTTAGTCTAGCCTATCCTCCTCCTCTTATGTCTTTCAAGCTTATTAACTATTCCTCAGCAGACAGGAAAGGCATTCTATATTTCTGTGTGTTTCCACCAAGCTGAAAGATGAACGTTACTAGTGGCTTCATAAAATTCACGTCAGATTGTTGCTATGTTTTATTTGTCAGAGCTGCTGAGCTTGTGACATCCAGAGGGCTCAGAATATATCACAGGCTTCCCTGGGAGTGCAAAAAAAGCATTTGCCAAAATAGAGTGCCTATTGTCTCCTCTGCCTGCACAGCCAACTTCTCTTTGATGCTGAGGGAGATGAAGACACATATCAAAGGGATGAACTGATACCCTACAAGTTTATAAGGCCTGGGGTGAAAGATAAAAAAGCATCAGAAGGCACCAAGTTGTAAACAAACAAACACTATTGGCCTTGACTTTCAGCATACATTGAACTGTGTACTTTACTCTGTGATAAAGAATAGAAAAAGCCAAAAGATAAATTTGTGTTGAAGTTACTGCACTATTTATAAAACATGTGCTTGGGAATATGCTTTTGAACTATGAATTCATATACATAGCAAAACCACATACTACTAAACTCAGACAATTTTGAAACATATTCTGAGAGTAAATTTTATTTTTTAACAACAAAAATGCATGTTTGCAATGGTAATACAATTTCAGTACTTAGCCTCCTGGGGGTAAATGGTGAAAACTGGAGCTGCAGTAGAGTTCTCAGAGATGTGTTTCCTAAAGTCTAAGGTAATTTATCCAGGCTTGTGGCTCATAACAGGAAGTGTTATCTAGTGATTTGGCATGCATCTATATTTACATGGTTAGTTAGACCTCTAAAAGGCTTTTTACTGTGACAGCGCCCTGTATTTCTGCAGGTGTGTGTTGAGTACTGAGAAACAAAGTCTTCCAAAATGCCTTACCACTTTTGAAAAGCACACATTTGGCCTTCTTGCTAGAGGCATAGTATCTTCTTGTCACAGGATATTACAATGTTATGACTTCATTATATTTTGTATCTAAAGCCAATTTAATCAGACACGAAACACAGAAGTCCTTTTGCTTCTGCCTTGTTTTATTTCACAGCTGTTTGCAGACAGTTTACAGCAGTGTCATTGGTCCTTATTTCTACTCCGTGTAGCCTACATTATTCATGTGCTGTGTCTTATTCATTAAGGAAGGACACTTTGAAGTTTAGAGTGGCTTAGCTTCTCTGTGGACTTCTAATAATCCAAAAAGGGAAAAAATTTTATGGAGCTCCTCTCTGAAAATAGGGGGATCATAGGATACACAGAATGCCCTGGTTGCTATAAAACTGAAAATTTCATTTCTACAAACCTCAGGGACAAACTGCAAGGAGTAAATCCCATGACAGTACCCATTTAATGGTGTGTATTTCAAAGGCTGCAAGACTGAAGTGGGAGAGAGAGAGGCACTCTGAGAGAGAGGTGAGTGTGGAGAAATGGGAAGAACTTGGCAACATTAAATTAAATGACAAAAAAGTCCAATATTAACTACTCTGCAATAGAACTATTCAGAAGTTGCACATTAGTCTTAAACTTGGAAATGAATGGCTTTTAGGGAGAAAGATGAATGGATAGCAACTTAGTGCATCCATGTCAGCACTGCATATACAAAGTTTATGCAAGATTTGTTTATTGTGTGTTTGGATTGATGTTGTACAGGCAGACGTTTGCATAGACATGGGCCCATAGAAGAAGGGATCTTGCCAGCTTTTCAGGTGAGCAGTTTTCTGTCATGTAGAAAGTCTACTCAGGGGTCACTTCAGGCTTACAAAATGTCAGCACAACCAATTTCTTTTGCCTTGAGACTGAGAAGCCTGTGGAATGCTGGGGTGGTTCTTCCTCCAGCAGCTGCCAGATCCAGCCTTGGTGGCAGGCATGGAGGCAGCAAGAGCAGCCTCTGGTGCTGACAGCACTGCCAGCCCTGCCCATGCCCTCCACCAGGTCCCCACTCCTTGTGAGCAGTGTGAGATACTTTGATTTTCCAGGACTATTACAAGCTAAAGAAAAAGGCCAGAAAAGTCTTCCTATTTTGCTGCCCTTGCAGGGCAGCACTGCAAAGAACTGCCTTCTTTGCTACATCCTGAGACTTAGATTACTAAGATGGAAGTAAATAAATTTCAAGTAGGCAAAAATATGGGAGTACAATCTCTTTTTCTCTTTAAATTTTATGAGCTAGCCTGCCCAGAAGGACCAGTAATTTTTTAGAGTGAAGGAACGACACTGTAAGGCTGAAAGGATTTTAAAATGAAAATAGGGGAAGGAGGGGGTAGGGAGAGGGAAAAAAATACATTATTCCAGAGCTATTAAACTATTAGCAAGAGAGGTATTTTTTTGTTATTCATGTCAGAGATTGTCTCTGCCAAATCCATCACAAGAACTTCTGGTAATTAATCCACACAGACACTTATGCATCTAATCAGATTTGAGATACTTGTTCTCTTGGCACAGATAATGTTTTCCAGTTACTTTAGGCTGGTATAAATTGGCATTTAGCTGAAGCGAGCACCTGCACTGAACACATGAACTTTTGCTTGTCAGTAAACTACCTCAGACTTTTTTGATAGAAAAAGCAGAGAGAGAGATGAAAGAAAGCACTGGGAGATGCCAAAACTTTCAAAGAATCATAGAATCATTAAGACTGGAAAAGACCTCTGAGACTGTTGAGTCCAACTGTTGAGCTAGTGCCATATTCACCACTAAACCATGTCCCTAAGTGCCAATTCCACTTTTTTTTTGAACACTGCCAGATAACCACTGGAGATTTACTGAGGGAGTAAATCAGACTACTGAGCAGAGATCTTGTCCAGTGATCTCAAAAAAATATTGAAAATAGGAATTTTTAAGCAAGGATTTCATCATGATGCTTTAAATAATAACTTCATCTGATTTGCTATCAATAACTCATTCTGGCAATGTGGAATTGTGACATTAAAAGCATGCTGGAGTCAGCAAAATAATTTCAATTTTTAACAATTTTAAAATTCATTGTATTATGTAAGGCACTAAAAATAAACTGGAATAAAACCTTGATATCTCCTTAAAAACTTAACACAGTAAAAAATAAACAACATATTTTTAATACTGAATACTTATTCACTCTCATAAATGGTGTAAAAAGCAAAGGTTTTCTTTTTCTCAAGAGCTAGGAGTTGGTGAAAAAAAAAAATTCCTGTGAATAAATTCCACTTAGATTATACTTATTTTGATGGAATTGATTCTTTTATCAGAGATCCAAGATCATCTAATAAACAATTTTTTTCAAAGTAAAAATGTAGCTAAAATTATCATCATAGGTATTAGTCCAGTATTTATACCTAAAATGTCTGATATTTTGAATGAAAATATATACTGTTTTAAGTGAAACAGTATATTATTTTCACATAAAAAAACCCCGTCTCTAGTAATTTGTGGAAGTATTAAAAAAATTTATCATACAAGATTTCTCATAAAACTTAGATTAACTGCTCTGAGAACCAAATGCTACCATGTCACCTTGAAGCCTGACTGCATGGCATGAATTATGTGCTAAAAATCATCAGTGTGTCCCAAAACAACAACTTAGTCTCAACAAGTCATAAAAGAATGGGTGCTGCTGATTGATTGTCAATTCTTGTCTTCACAGGAAAACATTCATCAAGCAGGAGGGCCAGATGAGTGGGCTCAGATTAGACACTGTGGAAATCCCTGCTCTCATGAATTAGAGAAAGTGAACCTCTGAATATCAGTGATAGGCTTTTAAAACAGAGGTGGCACAGTCTTTTACACTGAGCTTCCTGTAGTCACCAAGAAATGCTTTCCTTTCTTCAATGCAGACAGATTTTCAAGCAGAAGCTGCACTATTACCAAGTAATTTACATATAAATTAATCCATATTAGACCATATGAATCATTCACTCCTTCACAGGAGTGATCACCATCCAGTTGGTCTGATTGCCTAAGCCAACATATCCATCACAATAATTTGTTTTAAATCATTAGGTAGACACTCCGGTTAATGGGCCTTGTGTTACGGTTCTACTGGAGAAAGGCCTAACTAACAAAGTCCAGCTCTGAAGTTCTAGTTTCCAGTTATTTGGCACAATCAACAGTGATGTTTAAATGTGTGGTGCTGCTTCAGACGGTGCAGGCAAGGTCTGATGCACAGGAACACCAGGGAAAGTCTGGGCCTTGCTGCCTCCAGTACAGACTCTGGGTGAAGGTTGTGATGCCGAATGTTCCTCTCACACAACATCAGTCAATCTTCACTGCTTCCAGCTTTTTCTTTAGCAACAACTGCCTCTAATTTCTGCTAAAGAAACTGCTCAGTTAATGCCTTGGTGGTAGCAATTTAATTTTCCTGGAATACATTTCCTTTTCTGAAGGAAACTTATTAATTTTATGGAGTGAAGGTGTTTTGAGAGACCAGAAATTGCTGGGTACTAGACCTATGAGCCTGATAATTCCCAAACTCACCCAGCTCCCTCTGGGAGTCGCATGTTGGTTTCTATCATGGAAGACAGTATTTCAGAATTAAAAAACCCAACCAAGCAACCAACCAAGCAACCAAGCAACCAAACCAGTTTTGACTAATTTACTGCAGCAGATGTGCGAAAGATACATAGAATTAAGGAGCTTTTCTTTTTTTTTTCTCTCTATCTCTGGAGTCACATTAAAATGGAATACTGTCATTAAAAGGTTATCTAGTGTAACAACCTAGCCAGTAAAAGGCAGAAGGAGAAGGCTGTATTATTCTGTGAATTGTTTTATAAAGTATCTCTGATACTGACAATCAGTGACCTAAATCCTTCAACAAGGAGAGATTTACAAGAACTTGTCTATAGAGGCAAAGTGTTTCTACTGACTTCAGGCAGCTCTGGGATCAGGGATTAGCAGAATTGCTCATAAATATGGCTTACAGCTACAGAATGCCACAACTGGGAGCCTTCAATAGGAAACTCAGTGTAAACATGCCTATGGAAACAGTCTTCACATTCTGATTAGGACATGTATGGGGTTTAATAGCTTCACAGACCTATGCATTGGACTTTGCAAAGGTACTTTATTAACTCACACTATTTATTTATGCCCATACAATTTTTTTGTTCAGAGTTATTTCAAAGTCTCCCACTTGGAAAATCCCAACCTGTGAGAGTCCTGTATGGATCAAGAATGAGTGTAATTCTCTACCTAGCATTGTCTTCTTTAAAGGGCTGCATTTTTGTTGTTGCTGTTGTTTCTTCTTTTTGTTTTTCCTTTTCTTTTAATGAATGATAAGCATTATAAGATGGATCAGATAGAATTTAAATATCACAAGCTGTTAAATACAAACCACTTCAGGAATACTTAATTAAGCAGCAGTACACAGCAGGCGGTCAGGCTCTGAGTGGCTATCACATTCCTGGGATGGTACCACGCTGGAAAAGCCCATCTTATTACCTTTATTAACCATCTCAGAACAGGAGTAATTAACTAGTGCAGAAATTTACTGTCTAAAAAGCACATTGTTATCAATGAAATGAATGCAAGTTTTCACCACACTGCACTTAATGGGCATTACTGCCACACACAAAGCAGTACTGGTGAATCATTTCGCAGCCCATTTCAGTCCAGGTAATATTAAAGCTGCTACATAATACAAATTTTAAGCAGGATTCAGCTGGATAAGTAAGTGGAGTAGAGATTGCAGCTACCTGTGTGATGCTGGCAATCTGTGACTAGCATCCTTTGATAAATGAAACTGGTGAATCTTAAGTCTGGTCTTCAGAGACTGCAGCTACATCCACTCTGTGAAAATGTATTCTGATTGCATGACTGTACTTTGACATTAACTGCCAAAACTGCGGCCACTGTGGATTTGATGTGGCTACGCATATCATTACAGCGAGAAATTAATTCAAGGATCATCATGTCAGGGCAGCTTAGTGCCTGGGGCCTTGTGGACTGCTGAAAGAACTGAGCTTCCTGTCTGAGAGAGGTAAACTATCAGACCCCTACAATTAATGGTCATTTTAGTCATTGCACCCTCCATCACATATTGGGGATCCTAACCCCGTGTGTTCAACAAGGGACAAATTGCTTTCCATGTAAGTAAATCCTTGGCAGAAGCAAGGAAAGATGCATGCTAATGTATCCCAGCTGCTGATTAAACATGTCAAAATCTTAAATTGCCTTTCTTCTTTCAGCTTGATGTGTGATCCTTTTCACTTCTTGCCCTAAGCTGCTGGGAATTGGTGCACCGCAAACCAGTTACTATATGGACCTCAGGGATCATTACTGGGCAAAGCAACATCTCCATATACTTCATTCTGTCTTTCCAGAATCCATCAGTATGCTAAGGAGTGAACTATTCCAGCCCCCTGAGCAGCTTCAAGGACCCATCATCTCATTTAAAATCTCTCTGACAGAAAATATGTCTTTCGTCTTCCCTTGGAAGGGAACAATTACCCAAACCATTCATATTGAGCCCAGGGTCAGCAATGAGTTTTCTAAACATAAAAATGACATCACTTTGAAGCCCATTGTCTCACTGCCTTGGTGGGTCAGAAAGCAGGATTCTTATCCTTTTTGAAAAGGGGAGAATTGTAACTTGCTAGCACTTGCTTCTGAACTCTGGAATGGGCAGAAACAGCAGATGTAGTGTCATGATACTGGCACAGTGAACAGAGGAATTTGAGAAAGGATGTTGTGACATATGCCAAGACCTGTGCTGTTTGAGTCAAAATTACAGAAACATCCAGTTTTACTTGATGAGTTATAAAAATTCTCATATAATAACTTAAAATTATCTGAAATGTTCCTGAAATTGCCTTTTTCTAGCAGGTGTCATGAAATGGTAATGGAATGGAATGGAATATGCACCAATGGAATGGTGCATATTTATATTATGACCATTTCAAACCAATGCTCATCACCTCTTTGTGTCATATTTCACCAACATAGACTTATATATCAAGTTAGCAAAATACTCTAGTATCTTTCAGGATTGTAAACATTACATTGGGGCAAGATATTGTTATTTAATAATCAATTTAGTATATTAGTTATAAAATAAATCAGTATTCCTAGGGACACTTGCTATTTCTTGCAAACTATTTTTCCTAAGGATTTAACACTGGCTCTTTTATGCCAGTGAAAAAGACAAAAAGGAAAGACAGTAACTTGTGAACCAGGAGACATTTTTAAAACATGTTTTAAAATTATACTGCTATTTTTCAACATCTGCCTTTGGCAGCCTTTCCTCCCTCAGCACAGTTACTAGTCAAGGCATTATTATTGCATATGTTTTGAGGATGTAGGATACTCTTCAAAAGGCTTTATTTAAAAGAAATAAAATCTGTGAGCACACTCACTCCCAACAGCACAATATAAACATTTAACAGAAATAAAGCAACAAAAATCTGGGGACCAGATGAAAAAATGAGTTCAAATTCATACTCATTCTCACTGAACAGTTTCATCTTTGGTCTCTGTACCATTTATTTCTCTTATTATAAAGAAAGAGGTTGAGTCAAGAGAAAGTGTGAGTCCCTGAAGAGGGACTGAGTAGATGTTGCAGCACTCAAAAGTGATTACAAAGAGACTGATGATAAAAATAGCAGTGAATATCTTGACTGATGCTGAGTTACTGCTGGAAGTACGGCACCACCAGCTTGCCTGATGCACAGACAGATTTTTCTTTAGTTTCCAGATTCCTGCAATTATGTTGTTGTTGTAAACAACAAAATATTTCAAATAATGATAGCAATTAACAATGAAAACATACATTATGGGATTCATGCAGTGTGTTCAAGGCATAAGCACACAAGTCCTGCTTTCTCTTGATAATACAGAAATATCTTTACATTGTATGACAGCATTTAAGGTCTCCATATATTCTTTACTTTTGGACTTGAAATAAAAACTCTGGATTGACAGAGTAAAGTTGTCTAAATAGGTAAACGTGATCCTTAATGCAATTTCCAAAACTGAACTCTCAGTATTTAAGCCTTACTGAGCACCAGCAACATAAACATCCGGAAGCTTTGCACTCAGACCAAGAGCAAAGGACCAGGTGTCCAAAGTGAGATAAGGTGGCACTGATATGCCTGAAGTCCAAGGCTGTGGTCCTTAGATCAGCTTCCTGCATCTTATAGAAATGGATTTTGCAACAACATGAGCTTTTGTCAGGAGGTTTTTCTGGGAGTGCTGTCTCCAGTTCCAAGGTTCCCTTCTCAGCCTGAGGAGGACCATGAGGAGCCCCAAGCCAAGTGTGTGAGGAATACTCTGTCCTTTCTTGCTTCTTCAGATATCCTTACACAAGTGCAGTCCTGGATACCAAAATAAAGTGCAAAAACCACTGTCTAAAATCAAGCAAGCCTGTAAGAAATAAAAGGCATGACCTAGGTGAAATGATTTTGAATTTGCAGACTGACTGATGAGGGACTGGGGGTGAATACCGAAACACAGTCACTCAGTGAATTGGCCAAATCTTTTTAGTCTTGAGGTATAAATTCTCTAAGAGATAGAAAGCATTTAATAGAACAGAATAATGAAGACTTTTCTAATAATCTGTTTTGTTGCTTATGCCAACCAGAGTTTGTGACATGTAAGAAGTGAGAACTCTCTTTATGCTATTAAAAAGATGCTAGAAAAATTTAAGGCTGGTTGTTCTTGACACATTCCTTTCACACTGGACAAAAAGCACTAATTTAGCTTTCTCAAAGAGTTAATGATTTTGGATTCTCTTTAAAATCAGAAACTTAATAGGAAACTTCCCCTTTGTGCTAATGTAAATTTGTTTACTCACAGTAGGTGTTTAAGCTTTTAACATTTGTATTTCAAACACACACTCTTATATTCAAAGTACACAAATCAGCTTTTTTTTTTCCTTTTTATGAAGTGAGATTTTGATTCAGATAGGACTGTGGATAAATGCCCTTGGACTTGCTGTAAAGGCCACTCATTGACTGCAACTCCCACTGAAGTCAGTGGGAGTTTTTTTCACAGACCTCAAGAAGGCGTTAGATCTGATCTGGGTGAATTAACCGTAGCAAAAGTGCGGCTATAAAAGCAGAATGTCATGACACCAGTACTATAGCTCATAGCCACTTTTTCTGGTCAGTCTGTGAGTTTAGGAGGCTAAATACAAAGGAAGCACTGGCAGCGCAGAAACATATTTCGAGGAAAGGTTTCAAGGAGAGGCCTAATTTTTAAAAGGAAAGAAATAAATACAATGATTTAAAAGAAGTCATAAGGAAATATGTGTGTCCTCATTTGTAAGGCAATTTACAGATGCTTGAGCTGATTGAGGGAAGGAATGGGGGATAGAGGTGGGGAGGAATGGGGGATAGAGGCAGGGAGAAATTGCTGGAATAACTGGAAATGAGGAGGTGGCCAAAGTCATAGTAGCTGAGGCTCTAGAGAGCACAGATGCAGATGGGGGATGTGCATTTACAGGAACTCTCATGGCTCGATGCCAAGCACAGAGCTGAATTGACTCCTTCCTGGAAAAGCCGCCATGTGCTGAAGGTGCTCCCCCAAGTGGGGTCAAGAGGGCCAGGAGAACACTGGTTGTACAAGTATTTAGAAAATTTTAACTGTAGGGAACTTGTGTCAGCCTTGTTCAGGTCATTGCCCTTCCACTTTCTGCAGGAGTCACAGGCATCTGTAGCTAGAAAGAGATTTTTTTCTTAATCTAGATCTCCATGGTGCAATAACATTTAATCTGAGAGCAGGAGGTGGGGGCTGTTGACGTGCTTAAGCTAGTTTTGTGATACCCTGTGAACTGAAGATATCGCCTGGAAAGGTTTTTAACCCCACAAAGATTGTCTATTTCTAATTATTTATTATCTTTGCTGTTATAGAATTTTCCTGTCTTACATTTAGGACATTGCTTCTTTTGCAGCCATCTTGTGATAACATTAATAATCCCCTTTTTTCATTTGTATTATCTCCTTGGAAATATTTATAGACTATGTTTGAATTCCCCTGATTCCTTCTTTCTGCAGGGAGAATTAATTTTGTTTCCACAATCATTCTGTCTATTATATGTTAGACCATAATCCTTCCACGGTGTCATTTTCTTGCCCTTCTATGCATTGTCTCTACTTCTACAGTATCATTTTTAATCATGGACAAGAGAACTACATTTAACTTCTTAAATGTAATTGAATACATGTCATCTGCTCTTTCAACTGCTTGACTGAATGAAGTGTGAGACCAAGATGTTACTTTCAACCTCCTTGTTGTGCCAGAACACTCATTTGGAGAAAATATATTGTATAAGCCTCTGACATTATTCAATACACCTGTGGGAAAATGCAAAAGATCTGGTTGTCTTTACAGTCCTACAGAAGGCTCGCAATTCAAAATGACAAATCCAATTATTATGCATTAAGAATCTTTGACAGGCGGGATAATACTTACAGTCCTATATTCTAATCAACATGAACAACACTACTTAAAGTAACAATATACTAACCTGTGTGCATTCTTGGATTTCTGTGCCTGCACTCAGTTCTGAACTGAAGGAGGCAGATTATACTGATAAAAAGTTGTCATGTTTCTTCAGCTTTTTATATAAAAAAAAAGGGAAAACATGCCACCCAACTAAATTCTTGTGTTTGCACTGAGAGAACCCCTCACTCTCTTTGTGCCAAATACGCCTGGCCATGAGGCAAGAGCAGCCCCACCAACCCACATTTCAGCTCTCCCAGCACAGCAAGCAGCAGCAGATGGATGCTCCTGTATAGCACCACATGGTGGGGCACGTGTCTGTAAGGAGGGTGACACTGGCTTTTGCCAGGAGAAGAACTGGGGGTCCCTCCTTTGATAGGGCTAAGGTAAGATGGGATGATTTTTTGGGGATGTGCTCAGCAACATTTCAAATGGAATGCTAAACTGCACTTGGGTAATTTTAGTCTCAAAATACTACGGAGAAGAGAGTTTCAGCCACACAGCATTAATGTTTCCAACAGGTAAAAAATGAGGGGCAAAAAGAATGAAACTAAATCTATTTTTATAACTTTACTTGTAAAATTAGTCAGAAACAGCCATCATTGATACTTTTACTAAGCCTTTTTCAAGGCATACTGGAACAATATGAAGATTTCAACTTTGAATTGCCCTTTAATACTTGATATGTATCCAGCTATTGTCCTATAATTTAACATCAAATCCAGAAGTATAGGTTTCATTCAGATAGATGCTCTATAGAGACATACAGGTTCAGTTTAGATTAGAAAAATTACTAAGACTGCAATCTGTTTTTTTGATTCATATATCTGTTCATTTGTTTCTGTAATAGTACCACATCTACCAGCCTCATTAACCATAATAGACCTTTAAGCTCCTGGTGGGTTATAGGTTTCCAAAGTGTTACAAAGTAATTCTTGTCACTATAATTTAAACATTATGTTGTTGTTATTACTGAATGTATTTTATGAACCTTTTTTTGTAACCAGATATATGCAGAAATACTTGGTTGTATATTGCTCTTGGCTGCAATGGTAAAAAAATCTGGGTAATTACAGCTGACGAATGGTGGGTACTGAGCTCTTGAATACCTGGAGCAACCTTCTGCCCTAGCACACCTCACAGAGAGAGTGCTGCAGTATAGTGCTAATGAAGAATATTACATACCTGTCTCTGAAAACAAACCCAAATCGCGTTCATTATGCATGAAGATACTCATATTCACTGTCAGGAGCTTTGCCAATGCACCTTTTTGATGTGATAGAATGACAGAACATCCTAAGGCATTATTGAATCCTGCACTCAGAACTTGTAGATTTTTGCCTGTAGAAAATAATGCTGCTCTAGTCATTCACCAGTAGCAGTCACAAGAAAATGCATTTTGTATTCCCTGCAAGGAGATTCCAGTCAAGCCCTAGATCAAGATATAGACATTGCTTATATTCTGCATTATACTTTATCTGTGAAGGGTAGCAAGCAAAATAATGAGCCTTGCTTTTATAATACTATTTCTTCATCTCATAGAACCATATTTTGTAGTTACCCAGCATTCCTTTAAAGATCTTAAAGGCTTTGTCAGCATCACCTAGTACAACCAAACAACCTCAGTGTTTGTCAAGTACGTTCACAGCTGCTATTATATACCCTAAATGCATTCATTTGTCAGCTACCCACTGTTTCAAACACCTATAGTGGTGAGATGATTGTTGGAGAGCCAACCTCTAATATTCAGGATCAAGCTCCTCCCAGAAGAAGTTTAAACACAGACATGAGCTGTCATTTCTGGTCAGACTGAGTGAAAGTGGATCCAAGAGATATAACTAAACTGAAGCTCAAGAGCTTCAATCATCTTCAGTACTCATTAAAGGATTCACATTACCTTAGCTGTAAAAATGCACTCTGTTTAGGTGAAACCTGGGTTAACAATGTGAGCAACATGTTTAAATTACTCTGGAGTGTTTATAGCAAGCCCTAACTGTGTCCCTGCAGATGGACGGTCAAAACCACTGGACAAACAACCTTTGTACTTAATGGGAAAAAAATACTAGGCCATTGAATGCTGGAATCGGAGATCCTTTTCACTGAAGTACACTGAAGGATGTATACCTCATGGATTAGCTGGAAAAGCATAGGATATAGGAGAATGAATTCAGTCTGGTCCTGCCCACTATTTTTTGTCTAGAACTTAGGTTATCCTGCAAGGGTTTGGGTTTCTTCAGCCTGTGTTACCATAGTTCTGTCTTATAATCCTGTGAAGTTCTCATTTGCCTCTGAATTTTTTCCAGTAAAGTTCTCTACTTTTGCTTCTGGAATTAATTTATCCTTTGCTCTTCCCTAACACTGGTATGTAACAGATGATGGAGGACTATATAAAATCCAATACTACTGGTCATGACAAAAGCTTTGCCTGAAAAACTACACATCTCCTTATAATTTTAATATTTGCTTATTCTCTCTCATACTTTGTGAGTCTCTCAGGAATATCATAGAGTGGCAGATCTTTAAATTTTTTTCTGTTTTTTTTTTTTTTCTGAACTAAAATGAAAAAAATTCCACCAGGGACACTGGTAATTAGTTTTCCTAGTGTATTAGCTTCTCCCCATGTTTTTTCTCTCAGTCTTTTGTTTAAATATGGGAGATGAAGAAAGAAATATTTGCAAAAACTGTGCAATTCAAAATGTCAAAATGTTCAAGGGTACAAGTGGATTATTAATCACCTGAAGAGACTCAGCTGACAAGCCATAAAAGGCAAAAGTTTTTTATTTCTGTGAAAAGTATCTATTCTCTCAAACAAGTTTCTCTTGGCAGAGTGACAATACTGGGTCAATAATTACTCCAACCATTGAAGCTGATTTTGAAACCTTAAATCAAATTCAAGTAAGACCTGGTGTATAATAATCAAGACCTTTCCTACTGCTTTTCAATACTAAGTAGACTCATATAACAGAAAGTTACACACAAAACAGAAGCCAGTGGAAGCATTTTGGCTAAGATACAAGTAGTAGACCATACGACTTAACTGGAATCCCCTCACACTTTCTATTCCTTTGCTGTTTCTAATATAACCTCAGGTATTCTGGAAAATGATCAGAAAGAATGCAACACTAAATAAATCTGGGCAGCTCAGAAGATGAAAGCAGCCAGAATCATATTTTACCCTGGGGACAAAACTACAAATCTACCTTCAAGCCAACAATGATAGAATTCAACACTGTATGAAAATTATCATTCATGTAGAAATTTTTTGCCATGTAGAAAAAAACCCTACAGAATGACAAGTGACTCTTGACCAACATTGGCCTACATCTTCAATCGATGAAGTAATTTTTTAAATCTATAAAGAGTAGAGAATTTTGATTGCTTTTTGTGAAAGTGTGGAGGCTCCTTTCTGTGCAGGTTCTTTCTTTTAAAAGAAGTGCAGAGGAAGATTATAGCCTAAAGGAAATGACTAAAAGCACCAGAAATAAAGCAAAAAGAGTGCTGTCTTCTGTCACTGGAAAAATGTTTGTGCTGCAAACGTACATGTTTTTCTGTGTGTATATTTTCCCACAGAGCATGGGTGGAAAAAAGTGACAAAAGTGAAAAAAAATCATCATAGAGATTCAATAAGATAAAAAAGTTTAAACAACTTTGCCCCTCAGTCTCCCAAGCTTGCCTGAATCAACAGGGAGAGCAATAGAGTTTGGAAGGCTGTCTGGCTGTGGGTCTAAGAGCCTTTCCCAGTTGGCATGGTTATTGAACTCGGAGGTTATTGCTGGTATTATTGCCTTTGAGCAGGGCTGTGTTGTGGCTGAACTCTTGGGTGTGTCAGGTACCCACTACTGCCCACTTAAGGTCTGTGTGAAAGCAGTCCTGGCGCCCCATGCCTGGCCAGAGCGGCTCTGTTCTGACCTCAAACAGTAACTGGGGTCTTGCAGCTAAGAGACCATAAATGCTCTGATGACAGCAGAAATGCTCCTCTGTCATCAGTATTGCTCAGGAATCACTGTCTCTAGCAAACCAGGCTTCCTAGGGAGAACACACAAAGCTGAACACCTTTAGTACATATGGTATTAAAGATTACTGTCTTGTTAAGCAATCAAATAAGATGGTTTGAGACTGTTTTGGGGGAGTGGAAAGAGACAGAAAAGAGCCAATTTTTTTTAATGTGCAAACTAGCTTAATTCTCTAGAAGTCATTAAGCTACAACACCAGATGTGTGTTGGGCTGTAAGAATTTTGTAGTGGGTTGATTCCTCCATGGGGGAAAAATGAGTGCTGTGTATGTTTGGGAAATAATTTTGGGTATGTTTTATTCACAAACAACAGATACCTAAGGTCATGTTCACCTTGTAAAGAGATTGCAAAAACAACAAGCAACCTACATATAATCAATCCATCATCAAGACTTCAGCTGGAAATGCACCTGTGTCCCAGACTGTGCTGATCAACAGCTGCTGCCTGTCTTTGTCACCTTCTTACAAGCACTGTGATCACCTTTAGAAAATATTTTACACTGGTTATTTTTTGGATATATGGATTTTTGTGATTTTGTGTGTTGAAATAATGTGTTCCTGGGGACCACACATATAGATAGAATTTAGCCCATGATATCATGTTTGTTGCTAGTGGATGTATTAGTATATCACCTCTAGTACAAATCATCTATAAACAAACAAATTTCTGTCAAAAGCCACGCTCAATTATAGTGTCAAAAGCCAGTGCTCTGATTCGTGGTAGTAGCAAATGTGTAGAAGGAGATAACTGATATAGCATTAAATATAATTATTTGCCTTCATTAAAAAAACTCACAGACCCTGAACAAACCAACAACACACATTAAATGGGTAGAATGTCTTTGTGCTGGTTTATGGCTTTTCTTATGGAGGCAGTGGCTTTTATCAGGTACAAAATACTGATTCAATGCCTGGGGAACCACAGTTTAAGGTTATTAGTCATCATGACGTCACATCTCTCCTACCTACACATAATTGGTATCAGCTGCTCTCTTTCCACCAAACTTTTGCTGGCAGAGCAGTACTTGAGGGGTGCTCTGGCTCCTGGTACCCTTCCTGACAGACTGGGTTCTGTGAAAGCCAAGTGGCAGCAGCAGCTGCAGCACAGCTACCAAAAACTGCCCAACCTCCTTGCCCCATGCTGAGCTGAATCTGGTATTGGAGGAGTAGGAGCTATTAAGAAAGTTCCTTTCCCTCACTCTGCAGTGAGGTAAAACCTGTTTGAAACAGACTAAGGTCTCCTTTGGTCTGGGCAATGTTGCATTTACTGATGATCCAGGGCCCTCAGGTTTAATTTCTGTGAAAACTGCTACTGGAAGGCAAATGATGGCACATAGCCAAGTGCTGTGAGCTCTGTCTGTCAGACTTGCATCAGAATGACTGTGATATTTGATGCAAGACAATATTTGATGCCAGATATTTCTGTTCAAAAAGAAGAAAAAATTGTATCCCTTTTCTCTCTTCCCAGCTGCTGAACAAATACACATAAAATTTCAGTGATGTTTCCTTTTAAGGCTGAAGGAAATTCCTACTAAGGATGAATCAGGTGGGGGAAAAATTAGTGAACACTTTTGTTTCTAGGAATAATTAAAGGAAATTAATTTTGGTTTAAAGGGCTGCCTTCAGGCAGAGCAACATGTTGTCTCGGGGGCACTGAGTCAGTAAAGCCAAAGAGTTAAATACTGCCAGGCATCTCTGAGTAGGGTTGGGGAGACTAAAGCCAACTTTATTTATATATCATTTCTTTCAGAGGGTAAAGTTTAAGAGTACAATAAAGTTCAAAAGCCTTAGGGATACTACAGCAATAAAATACCACAGACAGAAGTAACAAGTCAGTATTGAATTATCACCTGACATGAGCTGTGCAGGCTTATAAAAATTAACTTCTTATGAAGACATATCTGTGCTTATTATGGATGAAGTTTCAGAACATATTTCTTCTATTTTACTTTTTAATTTTTTCTAAAAAACTGTTTTAGGTATGTTTTCAAACAATATCCAGAATTCTTTTGGAAAAGAAAAAAAAAAAACATGACAAACTCCATGGCAGGTCTGTTATGTTTGAGCATAATTCATACTCTGTGGCCATTTCTGTGTGCATTTGGTGCTCCAGCCCTTCTGTGGTAGTATTCCAAAGCAGTGACTTTTAATGTGAAATCCGAAAATTGGTACTAATTTCTCTCTTACGATAGTAACCAACAGATCCTACACTTGATGTCTGATCCCATTTCAAAAATCAAGGCTTTCCAGTTTTGTAACATTAATAATTTTTCATTAATAAAGTTCAAGAGAAATTAACCCTCTCTTTTCAGCTACCTTAACAGTTTTGTAGTTTCACTGAATTGACTAGAAACCCTATTTGTGACTCAGAAGGCTCTTTCACATATTTGATTTCTGATGTTGTATCCTTAACATAAAATTAATCATTACTATGTTTCTCCATACTTAGAGTAGATATTATGTTCTTACCTAGGAGGTAAGAACATATTGCCTGCTATAAATATGTAAGTTAGCTATGTTTTGCAATCGTGTTGGTATATTCAGATACTTAAATTATAGCAATTGTCATAAAAGCCTAAAAGTTCATAATTACATTTGACAGTCTCAAAAAGTATGGATAGTTCTCTTTCACTGTAGCATAGAAAATACTTAATTGTGCACTATCTAGGCTAGGAAAATGAAATCCTCAGAAACACTATTATGTGTTTGTTGAAATTTAATGTGAAGGAATAAAGCCAGTGACATGAATTTCATTTGCAGAAAAAACAACAATGTTCTATTGACAAATAGACAGATATGTTTAGTAAAAAAAATCCCCTCTTATAAAATAAATTAAAGAAGTGTCATTGAAAAATGGACTGTCAGATTGGTGCTGGTCTAATGCTGTTCTTTCTGCAATGAACATTATACATTAGTGAGCTGAGATCAACAAGCTGGAATTATTTTGAGATACTACATATTATTTCTTTAGAATAATACAATCAGCTATTCCATCTCAGGCAAATCGGTCCCTTAAGCTATAAATGTATCCTGATTATTTATCTCATAAGCAGCCAAATGGAACAGAAAAAAAACAAGAGTTGTACTTTCTTACAGAAATTCTCCTATGTGGTAAACATGCTTGCAGAAACAATTAAGCACTCTGAAAAGAACATCTCTCATTTCCTGTGAAGCATAACTGAATTTGGGAACCAGCGTCTGTGAATACAAGAAAATTGCTGCAATACCTGGCTAGTCTCTACATATTTATGAATAAATTGTCATTTACAGTGACCTTCATTGCTTATGAAATACAATTGTGTTTTTATTTTTTCTGTTTTCAACAGAAAACTATAAACTAGATGAAATGTTTGATGTATTTTGAGAATGTCTGTCTTTTATTGGCATATGTCTTATTTCCGTCAAAAATCTATGGAAATATTCCTATTCTTGATGAAGACAATGTGAGTGCATCCTTGTTACTCCTCACTGTGATTCCTCATTTCAAGGGATTCTCCAGTTAGAGCATTGTTCCATCATCCCAGCTGCTGTATTCTACTCCCAAATCTGAGGGGCAGCTGGGGAGAGCTGCGTGCTCATCACAGAGGAGCACAACCTGGTGCAATGGTGAGGGATGCTGGAGAGCACAGTGTATGGCCTTTGAAATGCAGTGATGAAAGGCTGGAATTGAAAAGCACGTGTAAAATCCCTGGAACCTCTTTGTCCTTGTCTGTTGCAGGAGATACTCAAAAAAAGTTCATCTGAATGAAAAAGAATCCTCTGTGGGCTGGATGAGATATTGTAAATATGATCTTGAGGAATGCAATGAGGAGACAGACTAATTAATTAGCTAATTATTACTTGGATAACGATAACGCTTATCTTCATGTCCATGAAACACTCCTGGCTAAGGGATAGCTTGGGATCTAGCAGAAGTTGTACTTGCATTCTTTGCCATTTTTATAGTATTATGAAGTGCTGCTCAGAGGAGGGCTGGAAGCTGTGGTAGTGGCACTTCATGCTAGCAGGGCTTATGGGCTGGTGCCACAGAGGTCTCCCTGTCCATAGGGACACCTTATCCTCTTGCTTGTGCTGTCCTCTCCTGGGAAAACAGCTGTGGGTCAGTCAGAGCCTGGACACCATCCCTTGTCTCCCCAGTGAGGCCTCGTAGGCTGCCACATGAGCAACACAGGGGAGCAAGTGCCCAGGAAGTTAAATCTGTGTCTGGGCTGCATTTGCAATGTTCAATCACTCCAGGCCTTTCTGATGGCAGCAATTCTAGGCTTGCTGTGCACTCAGAATGACCAGCTTGGCTCGGGCTTATCTATTTAAACAGCTTGAATGGGCTCATAGAGGGTGAGGGTTTTTTCCAAGAATTTTCTGTCTTGGGTCTTTCTTAATGTTATGAATTTCCTGAGCTTCAGTTACACCTGAGAACCATTTAGCTCTGTCTCACCAGGCAAATGTGACAGCAACAAAAAAAAAATAAAATGCTAAAATTTTAGCAGGCAACTGAAAAGCAGCATTGTAACACAGAACAAAGGAGAAAGAATATTTCTGTGGAGTGCTAAAAATAACTGCTGTGAAGTTTATTTGCTCCCTGCTCTCACCTTCATACCTTGTCGCAGAGTCTTGCTGACTGCACTGACTCACGTGGACTCAATCAGAAGTTTTAAAGCACAACAATCTGAAAAATGCCTGTTTCTTTGTAAAAGGACAGAAATGGTATTGATACATTACTAGTTAAAAGTATCAGCTACTTAGAGTTCTGATATTTCTGCGTTTAATAGTAGGCAGGATGATCTGCAAAGTCAGCTGTGGACACAAAACACTCTCATGTTGGTTCTCTTGCCTCTGACCTGGCAATAAGGCAAAGTGAACAGCTAAATGGGCAGGGCTGGGAAAAGCCATGCTTTAACAAAGAAGTGGTAAAAAGTATCTAGATTTTCTTTTACTGAAGCATTTCTAAGTAGCAACGAAAAAGACAGATGCTGAAGCTGTGGCTTGTCATCTTGATTGCCTCAGGCTGATTCTGTCACCAAGACATTTGACTGGGCTCCTCTCCCCCTCATCTACAGTCGAACCACAGCATTCTTCTCTCACTTCTGAAGGGTGTTGTAAAACTTAATTAGTACAAAGCCCTTTGAGCAGAGATTAAAGGAGAGCAATGCTGGATGTTCCTCCTCCGCTGACTTTAGGTTTGATGCTGATACGGAGCATTGTCCTTCGTCAGCTGGTGCTACTCGGGTGCCACAAAAAAGGACAGGCTACTCTCAGAAAAACCTCCTTGTGATGGACAGGAGTTTCAAATGCATCCAGCACTGCCCCAGCTCCATTTCAACTGGGTCCAACTGCAAATGTTGCACTGGTAGAAAAGCACAGAATCCATCTGGACAGTAAGAAGACTCTTGGGAATATAAGAGATTTCCTGAGGAACACCCTCAGCAAAAGCCCCTTGTCTTGTTGTAGGAAGTCACTGGGTGTATTTTCATTAAATCCCCAAATAAATAAATGTTTTATTTTTACAAGGTTAAATAAAACCTGTGAAAAAAATTTGTGAACATCTTAATATTTATAGCACATCCTGGAGCTTCACTGTCAAATAATTCAACAAGACAGCAGTCATAGGACCAAGTTTCTTTTATACATCATTTTATAACAAAGTCAGTGGAAAATGGATGTGAAAATTTGGGCTGCTAATTCCTGCTGGTGAATGATGTAGAAAATACCTTAAGAGGTCCTAAAAGAAAGCTAGCAGAATAATGGAGAAGACGATGGGGCATCTGTGTAAATGTCACAGATGGGAGCTGCTAGAAATTCTTTCATGTAAATCAGGAATAATTCCATAGATCATCAGTACTACATAGGTAAATACCAGAGAGAAATCAGGACCAGGGTATGGATAAGAAGTGAGAGCAAGCAGATAAACATTAAAAGGTGCACGTTTTTGGCTGGCTGTGCTGATGTGTTTTAATTAATAGCAGTAATAGGATTCACACAGCTAAATCCCTGCACATCACACTGAAAATTTAGTCCTGATGCCTGCCTGCAAGAAGATGGGTGGGGGGAGGAGGAAGGACGGGAAAGGAACTAGAAGAATAATAAAATGACATTTCACCCCACTCTTTTGGAGGAATCATAATTACTGAGCAGGATTGGCAAAACCTTTTAATGTTAGATTTTCTTTCTTTTTTTTTCCTGTAGGCAGGGTAGCAAGAAAGGAGGGAGGGAAGGAGGGTGAAGTGAAGGATTAGTCTGGGTAAACAATGAAGCCTCAATCTGGATGGTTTAAAACTCAGGATAATCCTAGCAAGTTGGGAACTCTGCAGTGGGATAGTTTGAAATGTAAATGTGACATTCTCCTTGGTAAATTAACAAGACATGACTGCAGGCTCTCCTTGTTACTACAGTCACATTCAAAGAGTCACTTGTTCTCTCTCTTCTCATCTAATGCTATGACAATAGACAGTCACCAGGAGCCTGCTTCAAATAAATATCAAATCAAGCCTTTATCATATTCAGAAGTGACATATGCACTGAATTATCTTTTATTCATTTTACACAGAATTCTGTTGCTATGATCACCACATAACAGGATGTGGCTGGGATGCCAGCCCCTCTCCCCCATCCCCTTAACACAAATTTCTTGCATGCTTCCACAGAAAAATGGGCAGAAGGTATCTGATTCATGATTATGAAGCAAAAACTTAAATTTTATTATGCAATTCCCTAAATGGAGATGACTGATTGTGTTTTGTTTCTGAACGACTTTGAGAGATTTATTGAAATTTTTATTCTATTACTTTAAGAAACATTGAAAAAATGCCCTCACCTACCATTAAAATGCCCTGCCAATAATGATCATGAGCAATCATGTCAGGTGATAAAATGTGACATCTATACAGTACAATTCCTGCTAATTCCATCTGTCCAGAACATAGAGGAGCATGCTCCTGTTTGAATAGAAATGGATGGTAGTGTTTAAACTATTGTTGTAACATCTTTATTGCTTCTTGTTTTCTCAGGAGAGACCTGAGAACGGCAATGCTGTGGAGATGGCTCTTGCCCTGTGTTTTGTCTCACTCTTAGGGCTGTTTAGTGCAAACTTGTCTGTGGTCCCTTGAGGAGGGCTGCCAGGGAATAGCTGCCATATACTTATCACAACCTGTCTCTACTCGATGCCTTTTTGTCTCCAACATGCCTTCTAGCCTCTTCTCAGCCTCCAACTCACTGTTAAACTCTTTGGAGATATGCCAGAGTGGGAACACCTAGCTTTTCACAACTTAGTGGTAAGAATTTATTCTTCAGAACGGTTGCAGGACACTTCTTTCATTACCAAGTGTGTAGGCAGTGGTAGGATGATTTTCTTTGTGAACTTTATCAATAGCTCCACAATTGTGATATCCCAACATTTCAGAGATGAAATACATTTTAATAGAATATTTTGGGCCTATCTTTTTCTCTTAACCTGAAAGCTGCCTCCCTGTGTTGCTTACAGCCCACAAGCTATCTAGAGGAAGCTTCTAGCCACGGTTGCTGCATTATCTTAGACAGCCATGCAGACATTACCTCAGTAAACCTTCCTTTAAACTTGTGACATAGTGGTGCACTGCATGCTTAAGCTTGGACATCCTCACCAGAAATAAGTGCTGATCTTTGCAAAGCTCTAATGAGCATTATTCTGGTGGTACATATCTGCAGTAAAGAGATAGCTGTTTTCTGCCTGTGGCATTGGTATTACTTTTCACATGTATTTTAAAAATATGACAGAGATCAAGGTGTCTGAAAATAAATTCTCAGAAAGAAAGCACTACCAATGCTTTAGCACACTCATTAATCTCTCAAAGCTAGATTGCTCCACAACAGAAGCTGGCCAGTTATCAACAGGAATCCTTTCCCAGAGGGTTTCATGTAACTTAAGCCTTTCCCACACGCTAAATATTACTACAATTGAATTATTAATTTAAATTCATTATTAATTATTCAATTAAATATTCCTTTCCATGTGCTCACATAAATTCTCATGTTTCTCAACAGAGATTTTTTTTTCCATGGTGATTTTATGTGCTTCCATTGTAGTCATTACTCCTCTTTGAAAGTGAAATATGCTTCTGTATTGTGAGTTATCTAACCTGTACAAACTGTCCAAAGGTTGCTAAAATTTAAGCTTTCTGTCTTTTTCTAAACTGATAGTCATATTTGGACATTCCCAGCAACAGCAGCAGTGCCATAATAAGACAAGGTCCTTAAGTGAAGGATCACAAACACCCTAAGAAATTCCAGGAGAACTTGCCTCTTCTGTGGTAATCCAGGTAGCACCGCCCATCTCCGAAAGGATTTTCAAAGGTCCCTTAATGCTGTACTTTTGCCATGAGCAGAATTCTTCGTGTTTTCCTGCAACCAAGAATATAATGGAAAATATCAAGAGTTGTGACTCTTTAAAGCATAATTTCTGCATTTCTGGGTACTTTGTTTACCATTGTTTTTGTGTGAAATGGATGCAGTGTCCAGAAAGGACATTTGAGAACATCCAAGTTCAAAAGACCCCTAGTAATACTGACATTCACAGTCCTGCAAAAGGGAACGGGATATACACACCTGTAGACAAAAGCGAGACAATGGTGCTCTGTGCTAAAGAAACCAGCCTCATTTGCACTACAGCACCTCTTCACAACACACACATACCTTTTGGTGTCAAAGGGTTTGGAAATAAAGACTACCACGTCTCCCAGCCTGGTTAGCTGTGGTAACAAAATTGAATCCAGTTAAAAAATTCATCATAAATCCTGCATTACCTGGAGAGTTAGTCTGAGTTTCAGTGTTGCGGGCAAGACAGTAAACTAAGGACAGTGTTTTCTGACTTCATTGCCTGATCAAATGCCATTTAAAATTCTCTTGATCTTTTCTCAAAAGGAAGACATGAGTTTCTGTATTTATGTCCTTGTAAAAATAACATGGGTGCTAGAGATCTGCAGCAGTTCTACTGTTTAAATAGGAGATCCCAATTAATGACTTGGAGAGTCTGTTTCAAGTCCTTTTTCAAGTCTGTTTTCAAGGTTTACTTGGCGAGTTGTTCAGTCAGACCTACATGCACTCGAGTGCCTCACTGAACCATGTATGAAGCTGTTGTAAGTGAGAGCTTGGCTTCTCAGTGCATCTGCAGTGTGTTCAAGCTGAGTAACTCTGCTCTTTCTAGGTAAGTCTACTCAGCACAGCATTGTCCTGAGTGAATGAACTCTCCTGATGAACCTGTCTTTTTGTCTCATTCATGTGATGCTTTGCGGGGGCCAATAACACTCCTGATTCCTATAGCAGTGGCAGACCCCTCTGTGCCATGCTTTACCTGGCTTTTAGAATACTGACAATGCCACAGAGGCCATATGCTGTGAGGCTGAACTAATGCACATTTGTAAAAATAACCCTTTGAGGTCTGAGGAGAGAAAGAGCTTATAGAAATGCAAAGTAGAATAGCCTGTCTCTGGCCACTGCTGTTAATAGTTCCATGACTGATTTCAACACAGGGGTTTTAATTCATGATTGAAATTTGCCCTTGTGTTTGACAGGAAATGAGCAACATCAGAGAAAGCATTGAAGTGACTATGTGCACCTACTACTAGAACAAGCAGGTTGACAAGTAATTTTAGAATTCAAAAAGAATTTTTAATGTGATGTCCTAGCACAGCAGTTGATTCATATATACCAGCTTGTGATCTGTAAGATAAAAATGCTGATTAACTATGATGCAAGAATGCTTTAAAGGAGAACCCTTTGATTTCCATATTTTTTGACAGACGTAAACTAGTTATTGAATAACATTTGCATGATTTGTCTGTCTTATACCTTAATCAAATTAAAAGATTTAAAGGAAAATGTATTATTTATAATGCTTTTATGTAACAGGATTTCATCTTAGCCTGGTGAGTATTTATTTATGTTAAGTACAGCTATTTTGACAGAATTTGATACTGTCCAAAACCTGAAAAAACAAAAAAAGAAGGTGAGATATAGTCAGGAGTACAAAATAGTGTCTCCTTGACATGGGAATATGTGAACAGCAGCAAGAAGAGTCTTCTGAGGATCTACATTTGACAGATATTTCATCCTCTGCAATCTTTTTCCTCTCATCTGCTGCTGTGTTGCAGCTGAAAATTTTTTGCTTCATCCACAACACACAGAAATTACAACTAACCAAAGGTGTAACTAGTTTTCACCTAGGATTTTGGACACTGTGATCAGCTAATGAAGTTAAAACCAGAATTGCATATTGCCAATGGGATGAAAAATATTATAAGTACTAGAATCAAATGAAAAAGGTTCTATAGTAGATGACTTTCAAAGAAATATGCTTGTCCTCAAACACTGTGTAAATGGCAGAAACAAATCTATTTCCTATTTAGAAAGATAGTACTAATTGTAAAATTAGAAAGCTTTTAGCTTTAGCCCACAAGATCATTGATTAGCCTCACTTATTCATATTGCAAATCATCCGTCCTTGCATTCCTGGATGGACTTTTATCCTGTTTTCCTAATTTATTTTTTCATAAATAGTTATCTGACATTCATTCCTATACTATATATCAAACAGTACATAAAATGATTTACAAATCCCATAAAATCAAATGTCTCTTTTTATTGACTTGTACAGAACTTTAATATTGATATGACTTCGTTCAATTTGGTTTAGTTTGATCTTTTTCATTCTGCTGTCTCACTCAAGGCTTAAAAACTAAATGACAGATTTAGAGTTCACTGGGCAAAATGATTTGATTTGACATCCATGTTCCAATAAACATAACATTGTCATTGTATTTTCCTTTGGAGCAGGATTAAGCATAGGACTACCAATATTTGGATATGCCAGTATTAGTCCCTAGCAAAATAGGTGGCAAATGGATAAGGACATGAGGAAGACAGATACAACTGGAAAGAAAAACTATAAACAACCTTTGCTCGGTCTGCTGCACTGCAGAGAAAACAGAAAATTTGAATCCAACCATTTCATGAGATCCCCTGCTGTCAAAACCACAGCAATACTAGGGGACAGTGTTTCCTTGGGCTGCGAAGTACTACACCTCAGGTGGATTCCATGTTTCTGTCACTTTGAGACCCTGTGGAAAAGCTGGGTTTTACTAGTTTGAAAACAAATCAGTCGGAGGCACCAAGTCAGAATAACAATTTAATAGGGAAATCAAAAAATTAAAGGCAGAAAACACTGGGTTAAACTGACAGAGTCAGGATACAACCTGACACCCTGTTAGTCAGGGTGGCGGTAGCAGTCTGGTAGAATGGTGGCTGCAGTCCTCCTGAAGTGGTGGATGTGGTTCTGTTGAAGAGTGATCCTGTAGAAAGGGTCTGCTCTTCCTCAGAAGGTCCAGTGGTGGCTGTGTAGCTCCTGTCCTCTGGAAATCCAGTGGAAATGTTGTCTCTGGTGTTCAGAATCTCAGATTATATCCAGGATGGAATGCTTGGTTCCTCCCTCTGGGTGGAGCATCTCACAATGGGGTAATAAGTCATGAGGCCAAGTGTTGATTAAGCTCATTAACAGAAGATAGTCCAGAGGGAATTATCTCTGAGTCAGGCAGCAGGACAATGATGGGCCATTAACAGAAAGATAGTCTGGGGGGAGGAGGCAAGGAAACACTGCCCCACCTGATTTCAACAGCTCCTGAGGATGGTAATAGAATACACTGCAACCCAGGACATGGGTAGAGGAACTACTCAAAAACCACAGCTCAGAGAAGCACCAACAGATCCCATCAAAACAAAGAACTTTGGATAATACAAGACCTCTTTGGAGTTTTGACTAGATTTTTCCCCACGATGTTCAGATAGACATTCCAGTGATCTACTTCTTTGCATTTATTGCACAGCTCTTCCTCTTGGCCTTGCTCCTTGTTTTCTTTTCCCTTCATGTCCTGTCATCTCCTTTTCGTGATATTAAAAGGGAACTAACCTCTTCCCTGTCAATACATATGAAATGGAACAAAACTAATGTTTGCCTTGTCAGTTGATCACTGTGTTTGTATATCATGCCCCTCTTTCACATCTCTTTGTGCAGGGTAGGTCCGTTTTTCAAGAGTTAAGAGTCAGTGTTGGGGAACAGAATTCCAGAGGGACCAGAGTTAGGTGGCAAGAGGAGGAGAAACAGCCTCTGAGACTGAGCAGTGCCAATGCAGGGATACTGCAGGGCACATGACCAGACAGACAGCACTCAGACCTCCCTGCCCAGTGAGCCCAACCTGTCCCACCCCATAGGTAAACGAGAGAAACTCCTGACCTTGACACCCAGCCCCAAGCACCATTACTTTGCACATATTAAAGGACAATGGAATAATTGTTCTGAAACAAAATAACTTCTAGTTGGAGAAATTTGTCTGCTCTGGGGAGAATAATCTGCACTACAGGAATGGTAAAATTTTTCTGCTACAGTGATGACAGTGTATTTTTCCATGCAGCAATCCCTAAATAGTTCTTCATAGGTCAAACATGACTTCAAATGAATTACGTGAAGACAGTTCTGTGAAATGGACTCTGGGTGCTTCCAATTAAACCAATTCATGAAGAACTCAGATTAAGACATTTTTGGGAAGAGAAACTGAACTGAAACAAACAAGCAACAGGTTCAGGTCCAACAGGATGAGCATATGTGTAAGACTCAGAAGATGGCAGGATACACTTGGCTTTGATAAATCCTGACTTTTGTCTTTGGTTAAGTCACTTGCCTCTTCTTGGTCTCATTTTCTAATCTATAGAGTGAGATTGCTGAAATTTGTTTTCCTTCCAAAGTGCTTTTAGTTTCCTGTCTGAAAGTTTTCATTAACGGCTGGCTGATTACTCTTCAAGTCTATGTATTTTGAAATTTCCATATCAAAACCAGATCAATTAGTCTGTATTAGTTTGCTGTCTCTCAATATTGGTCAATGATTGATTCATCAGGAATTCAAGAGTTTTATAATGCATGTAATGGCATTATAGATAAAAATAATTCCCATGAGAGAACATTTCTTCCTGGCTCAAGCTGGTGATCAGCTTACGCTTTGAAGCATGTGGGCTGATAGCCCTTGTAATTTTATCCTTTCGACTGTAACTGCAGAAGCTTTTTTTACAGTATTCATATGTGTCCAATCCTTTTTTAGCATCTTGCTAATCTAGGTTGCCTCAATAATTCACTTTGCATTTGCTCAGGTTCTGATATAGGTGAAGATTTATAATATTCAGGACTGGCTCCAAAGTTCAGCTTCTTGGTTCTTCAAAATTCACAAAGAGCCTTGCTTGAAGGTTATTAGTCATGGCTTCTCAGAAAATGTTGCGATTATACAGACTAAAATGAGAACATTAAACAGCATCCCAAGTTTACCAGTATGCTTACTGTATAATGCAGTGGCTTGTTTACAAGATACAACAAATGAACACACATCTATTAACAAAACTTAACGATGAACAATTGCTGTAATTTCTCCTTGCTTGGAAAACACCTCTTGCAAATAAATTGGGTTAACAGTAGTTTGGTGATTGGCTTTATCTTGCAAACAGGAAAACGAACAGCATTAATGAATTCACTTCGGTAACATTGAGATTGTGATATAAGAAGCAATAAAAATTTGTGGGCTGTTATGGGGAGTAGGTGTAAGCAAACTTAAACTAGAGGAGCTTTTTGTCCTAGACATTGTGTTGATATTGCACCTCAATTTCTGAGGTTTGTAGTTGCAGTGGCATAGTAGAAATGGCTTAGTGAAACACCAAGCTATTTGTCTGTTCTGCTGAGGAATCTGTAAAGCACTTGTGTTGGTGAATAGAAGGTGAATACAAGAATGCAAATATTTAACACTGACATGCAAAGACCTGGCAGAAATATGTCATATAGAATATGCATGGAGAGGACTATTACATGTTCCCTGTGTCTACATATGCAGTTACAACCTGATGTTTTATGAATAGGTCTTCTCAGACACAAGTATATTATATTTTAAAATAAAGAGGATGGTCAGAAAGATATAAATGAAATAAATTAATAAAAACTTTGGAAACTCATGGACTTTTCTAATTTTCAGCTTTAGGGAATTCCAGAGCTCACCTTTGGCTGAACATTCTTCCCTGCCTAATACACAGAAGTTTGACTTTGACTTCCAGTGGGGACAAACACTTTGGTTTAGAAAATATTTTAAAATGCCAATATGACTGTTTCCTTTTTTAATGGCTAAGTAAGATATACCTTATTCAAGTAGGTGCAAGAAACACCAGTACAGCCACTGCTTGCAGACTACCACCAAGGAGGCTTCAGGAAATTCAAGCCTTGTTCTAGAGCCTAGCCTAGACTGCATCAGGAAATTCACAACCCAACACAGGACTGAGAAAAAGTGTGATAAAAATTTTGATAGATGACCCCTTCAGGATTTGGGAACTTATATGACAGTATTTTACTCTAATCTCCTCTGCCTTCTCTCTTCTGTACACACACAAATGGTAAGTCTCTGTGCTGTGAACAAAAAAAGCCTCTTTCCAGTCTAGCTCTTTCCTAGTAGGATACTGATAAAACAGAACCCTAAGGAAACCTGTGCAATCCCAGGAAGCAGTCATCTCCTTGCTGAAGACATAGAAGAGAAGGATCAGCCCCTGGGAGTGAAGGCTGTGGGAAGTTAACAGGTGGTCTGGGGGCACCTGAGCATCATGTGCACTCATACATCATTTATGTAAGAGATCTCATCCGTGATTCTTTGTGCTCATTTCCATCTTCTATTGCTTCCCTCTCCTCATTTTTGAATTTATATGTTTTTGGAAACTGTTGTGTAGCAATCCTGGAGAATTAAATTGTCTAGACATGTCCCATGAGTACTTACTGGTATGAGTACTTTAGTAGTCTGAAATTTTCCCATTTAATGGGCCGTGAACTCATCCCACTGACTGTACTTCAGAGAAGTTTAAGCTTATGTGTGTCCTGTCTTCTGCGTGTGTCTGAAATTCCAGGTAATACCCATTCTTCCTTTCTCTTGTGATTATTCTAATGATTCTGGGTATTTTGTTCAGGAAATAGGTTGACACCTCAAAATGCATTTCATAATGGCCACCACACAGGGTGGCAGGGAACCATTCTGGGCAACTACTCACTAATAGGCTGCATATTAAAAGTGCTTAGAGATAATTGGTTTTGTAACTTAGTAAAAACATTCACAATAGTTTTCTAAAGAACATACAAATACAGAGTTTCCAAGAGAGTGCCACTGTGTCAAAAAAATGGTCTCACAGGCAGTGGTGTGAGAAAAAATCATTCCTAAGCTCAGAAATGGTAATCATGAAGCAAGTCAGATTTTCAAAATAGTCCAAGAACAAAAGCAATATATACGACTTACTATGCCTGTCACAGAATTACAGAATCACAGAATTGACTACATACCAAGACCCTGAAATCCTTTGCTGTGAGTCTGACTTAGCATCAGGAAGGTGAAAAGTTTGCCGTACATCAGCCATGACAATCTGTAAATATCAAACCCAAATCCTCTTTAAATCAAATCAAGTTTTCCCCATGTAATTTTTGATGTCACTGAAATTCATAGAGATTGTGAAGAAAATGGAAAAGGCTGTTCATTATTCATTAATGGACCACAATTACAGGTATAAAAGGAAACAATTTTCTTAATGTCTCTTATACTCCTGGAATGTGATTGATGGTTGCTGTTACTAAAACAACAGAGAAAAATCACTTAATGACAAAACAATCTTTTTGTTAGGCTGCAAAAATGTCACGGGGGTTGTATTCCTCTAAAGCATGCATTCTTTCCATAAGACTCTCAAAGGATTTCAGAGCTTCATTACCAGTCTGTTCTACATAAAGGAACCCAACACAGGGAGGAAACAGAGGTGCACTAGGGATCCCAGGTGGAAAAAACAAATAAAAAGAAAAAAAAAAAAAGGAAAGGGAAAAAAGAATCTGTGTTCTGAAAAGACTAAAACCAGAAAAGGTTGCACTGCAGTTATCTCTGTAATCTGTCCATCCATCTCTGCTACTAATAGACTTCATTCAATGAAACCACTTTTAAAATGGGGTTTGATGAATAGGATTGAATACTGAGATTGTGGGTGAGAATAGAAGAATGGACTCCCCTTTTGGTGCTGTGTTTCTATGACTACTGCTGAGACTGGGAATCAGACAGAACCAGTCTCCTTTGTGAGAGAGTCACAGTACCACCAAGTATAATTCCCTTCTGTTACAAGACATGGACTTTGTGCCATGCAAAGAGTAAATAACACTAATTGTAATAGAGGTTATTGGGAGAAAAGCAGCAAGCTTAGATCATTATCATGAGAACATTTTCCTGATTTGTGAAATGTTTGTGCCAACATTTACTGCAGTATTTTTTCTTAATGTAATTGTTTGCTACTAAATCCAGTCTCAGATAGAAATAAATGTTTTAAGCTTACTAGGTGGTGAGGGAAAAGTAGCCACAAAGTAGTTTCTTAAAAGGAGATATTGTACTTATAAAATCCCAACATCAGTATCTTCACAATAGTCATTACTTTGTGGCACAAATGTCTCAATGAATCATCCTTATTTATTGTATTATGGTAAGCCTTTGGCATATATCTAGAGATGATGACTACTGCTTCATTTTTGTTGTCAATAAAATATAAGACATTATTATCACTACACAATGAACACACCTCAAAGGAGAATTAAGGACTTTGAAGCCAATCGATTTTAGTTGGTTGTATTTGCGTAAGCACTTGTCATTGTATGTAGACCTTGACCATTACCTGGCTGCCCTGAACTCAGACTAAGCCAGCCACACTACCCTCACTTGAAGATAAGGAATATTTATTTTATTCTTTGGTCCACTATGAAAAATTAGCTTCTGCTTATGCAGCTCAGCACTGGGAAAGCAAATGGAAGGAGTTTTGGCACTATTTCTCCTAAATGATGGCTTGGGCACCTGAGCCCACTGGGTAGCTGAACTCTACCTTGCAAAGGTCTCAGAGCTAGCTAGAGATAACATGAACAGAGAATGTGTGTCATGTGTAGCTGTCATCTGACATGTCCTAAAGGATCTCCCCTTTTCTTGGACGAATTTGCTGGTAATTGTCTATTCTTTTACCTTCCTCCTAGCTAGAAAAGCTGAACCATGCAAATGAGAAAGCAGAGAATATTATTGTCTCTAAAAACATCACATAATTTTATCCCCTGTTGCTGGTTTGCTATGTAGCCCTCATGAAGACTTTTGACCAAGGGATGTACCTCCCATTAAGCCATGGCAAACTGACAGAATTTACTCAATAACAGCATCTAACAGATGCTCAGAGTTTACAGATATATTGATGAAAAATTGAGCATATGCTCTACTGGGGTGGCATTAAAAGTGTTGAGAGGCATTTTACATATTAATAATAATCAGATGAATGATAGTTCCAGTATTTTCATCAACATTTTCTAAGGAAGCTTGATTTATTGTTTAGCAACCGTACATTTCTCAGGAAAGATTGAGCAGAACTTTGTCAGCTCATGTTCTGAAGAGGGTTTTCTCTACAGCATTTGGTGGTGATTGCTGCTGGAGGAAGGATAACAAATTAAATGGCTCATTGATCTGTTCCAGCACAGAAAATCCTACATTTCTCTGTATTTATTGTACTACTGAATACCCAAAGGCTTAATGTAAGTCTCTCAACAACTTCGTATGAGAATATGTGAGAAGCCTTTGAAATCAGGACAGTCCTGTAAGAATCACAGAATTGTAGTATCATTAAGGTTAGGAAAGAGTCCAACCATTAGCCTAGCACTGCCAAGTCCACCACAACTAAAAAATGTCCCTAGGTGTCTCTAAGCTGGGAGGAGACACAGGCAGGACAGGTGACTTCAACTGACTACAGGGATATTCCAGACCATATGACACCATGTTCAGCATATGAAGAGGGGGGAAGAAGGAAGAAGCAGGGACATTTGGAGTGATGGTGTTTGTCTTCCCAAGTCACTGTTACCCATGATGGAGCCCTGTTTTCCTGGGGATGGCTGAACAACTGCCTGCCCAGGGGAAGTAGATTGAATTCCTTGTTTTGTTTTGCTCAAGTGGAAGACATAATTATATTGCTTTTTAATATTTATGGTTATTAACAATTAACACAATCTCAATTTTAGGATCTGTGTACCCACTTGAAAATGAACATCGCTATATTTGAATCAAGCAGAGGACATCCGCTTCTCACACACAACAGCCTAAACGATGAAAAATCTCATCTCCTAAGAGAATCAAGGATATGTAGTGGAAAATCTCCACAGAATACATGAATGGTGCCAGCGGTACTCCTTCTTCAACCAGTACCTACAGGTTATAGTTGGTCATTAACTGTATCTTCAGCTGTGTAGGAATGATCTCCACGGTCCGAGGTATGGCTGTAACACATTTCTTCCACAAGATTGTTCCTTTACACTGACAGTGACGCCACCAGCAGCACCCAGGTTTTATAATGTTTTGCTGAACAGCACTCAGAATATTTAATCTGAATTAGATCTTGTCGATGGGACTGATTTACCTCTGGTGTAACTGTGCAAAAGTCGAAAGCATAAAAGTATGGAAAGACTTGGTCTGTTGAATTTATTGATTAAATGAGATGCATACAAATCACAAGCCATATTCTATCTTTGGACACATAGATTCAACTTATGTTGTGTCTAGTGAAGGCCATGAATTTACATCTGTTACTGGAATATGGCTCGAAAAATTGTATCATTAGCTTAGTACAAACATAATTGTCCCTGATGTGCAAAGCAAGCAATGCCCTGACTTCTGACCTTGTGAAGAGCTGCTGACCCCATGTCTGAGCTGATCAACCTTGTGTACTTCAGTAAAATCCTGCTAAAACCTGTGAGCTTGGAATCTGCAGGGGGAAAAATGCATATCACTGACAATGAATTATGATTCTCTTTGCAAATAAATTGGTATAAAAATATCACATTATTTTTGAAGCAAGGCTGCAGAAGGACTTGAATAGATGCTAAAAATATATGATACTGCCATGAAGATACAGTGAGAAAAGGATTGGGTTTTTTGTTCATAGGTGCTTGCTTCTAATGAGATACTGTGAACCCGGGGTTTGCAGTTTAGGAGGTTTTAGCATCTGTTCCTTTATTACATGCTACTTAGGTTATTCAGATAATTCATTCTAGAGACCGTTTCTGTCAAAGCAAGCTTGTCTCTAAGGAAAGTGAGCATCTTCCATAGCTCAGAGAGAAAAAAAGTCTCTTATTCCCTTCTCATAGAATCATGAAGTGTCTAAAAAATTGAACTGCAAGGAAGCATAGGCAGCTGGGTTACTGGCTATTGATGTGCAAAATTGATCAATGTGGTGGAGGCATTTTGAAAAGGACTCTAATATTTATAGTATATAGAAGACTTGCAGACAATATTAAGAAAGTGTCCATCACTTAATGAATTGCCTTGTTGTGCTAAAAAAGAACTAATGTACATCAATGTATAATTTGTCATAACGCCCTTGGCATTTTCGTCTCCTCACAAGGAAGAGGTAGTGTTTGAAAAAAATTTTGAGCCTCTCACCCTATTTCTGTAATTGTTACATGGAGGAGAACAAGGAGTCTATGTGGCACCAAAAAGGCAAGCAAAATGGGAGCTGTAAGACGTGAGAGGTAAGCACAGAAGGGAACTGCATCTGAGTACTTCTCTAGGAGCTCTGCTGGGCTTTTAAGACTGTGAGAAGATGGTCAAACTCTCTGGCTCTGAATAGGTCACTTTATTTTTTTGTCATAGCAATTGCACTTACAAAAGCTGGCATTTCAGAAGTTGTGGCAGCTGATCAAATGAGGGAAATGCAGATGGTGAGAACCCAGAGCCCAGCACAGGCTAGAACAAACAAGGTTTATCTACCTTGGGTCTGGCAGCACCCTCCTCCACAGGGCATGGGGATCTGGAGACCAGTGAAACACATGCTGTGCCTTTTTCTTGGGGAAAGAGTGACACAAAATGAGAGAGCCTTGATAAAGGAAGTGAGCTAAAGAAAATAATTCTCATTGCTCCAACTCAGCAAAGCATCATGCTGCATTTCTGTATATGCTTCTGTGAGTTTTGAGGAAACTCAGTAGAAACCAACTGTTGGTATCAAGCTAAGGAAACCACTAAAAGTAGGACATACATTAGCATTCAAAGTGTCAAATATGTTTTTCTCAAAGTGTTAGAAATAGTAAATCTGCAAGTCTCCGTGAAAGGCCAAACACCTGGCAATCATTGTTACTATCAACTATTTCAGTTTGTTTATTTATACAATAAGAGAAAGAGCCAGAGCAGGAATTTACACATGGACTTTACAAGCATATCTTGGCATTTCTTATCAGATTCCTCGCTGTCTAGTTCAAGAAATGTAAATTTTTTCTGGGCTGAAAACTGATGTGCCAAACTTCTCCCTCCTTCCAAACAGTACAGGTTTGAAGTTATAAAATAAAGGGAAGGCACTAGGTAATGAAAGGCCCTGTGAGTCACCTGCATATTTCCTGTTTGTGCCAGAAGGAGTTCCTTCCTTACGGGAGTACTATGCCACAGTATCAAATGGTGCATTAGCTGGGTACTAGCAATGGAAATAAGGCAGTTTGTCACCTGGCTCTTAGGGGTGTGAGCATCACATTCTCTGTCTAAAAACTGAGGATGTCTTACAGAGCTAAGGTCCTGCCTAGGCAAATACAGGAGTCCTGTCTAACCTAAGTATTTCTTCTTACAAATACTGCAAATTTTAACTGCTCTCAACTGTTACTTAACTAGATTTATCGAAAGGTCCTGTGTTCTGCTTCATTAAAACACTATGTTGGAACATTTTTCTTGTGATAGCCCTATGTAATCTGACTCTGTATCATCCTGGTTAATATTCTTCTCTTCCACCATATCCCCTAACAGAGAAAAGGGGAGAAGGATTTATTAACAACAAAGAAAAATAATGTGTTATTTTTAAGAATTAAACTGAAGAATTCTTTCTGATTCCTGTCTTCAGGAACCTGATAATGAGGATCTGAGTAGGCATTTTTTATTTATTATAATGAAGTGAAAAATGTGGAAAATTAGCATTGAAGTCCTTAGTGGATGTTATGGAAATAAATAAGAAAGAAAATATCAAACCAAACCAAAACAAAAATAACTCTGGAGAGGAAAAGAAATTAATTTCAAGAATAATATAATGCCATGCAGGCCTACTCTTACAGAAAACCATCAAGTTAATTTAATTCCACAAACCCCATTGCTCCAAGAAAATGTTGTTTAAATCAATTCATTCTTTCATTATGCCGCTTAAGAGCACTATGAACTGATGAGAAATTACTGAGATGACTTTCATGTATCAGAATCCCTTCAGTTTCACTTCATTTTCTACCCTGACATGGGATTAATGTGCTGTATTTGCATGCTAAAGTAGTATATTTAATTGTAAAAGTGTTGTTGTTAAATTACCTTGCAATGAGTTTATTTTAAATGGTTCATTAAAGTCTTTAAAATAGCTTGCTGCACGATTGCATCTCTGCACTGCTTTAATGGATTACATCTTCAACCAATAGCTGCATTGTAGGAAACCCTGACTTGCTGTTTGCCCTTCAACAACAGATTTTGCACTAGAAACAGTTGAGGGCTTGCAGGATCAGATTCAGGTGATTACAATACCTGAACACAAGTCCATTACCCTCCAGAACCGCACAAAAATGGTATTGAACTATTATGTAAAGAACCACAGCATTGCTTATGTTGGGAAGGACCTCTAAGGCCATGGAGTGCAACTTTTAACCCAGTGCTGCCACGTTCACCACTAAGCTGTGCGCCCAAGTGCCACAGCTACACTTTTTTGGAACACTGCCAGGGATGGTGATTACACCCCTTCCCAGAGCGGCCTGTTCCAATGCCTGACCACCCTTCAGATGAAGACATTTTTCCTAATTTCCAATCTAAACCTCCCTTGGTGCAACTTGAGGCCATTTCTGCTGGTCCTGTCACTTGTTAGCTGGGAGAAGAGGCCAGCCCCCAGCTTGTTACAGCCTCCTTTCAGACAGTTGTGGAGAGTGATGAGGTCTCCCCTGAGCTCCTTTTCTCCAGGCTAGACAAACCCTTCTCTCTCAGCCACTTCTTACAAGACTTGTGCTCCAGACCCTTCCCCAGCTCTGTTGCCCTTCTCTGGACACGCTTCAGCACCTCAATGTCCTTCTTGTAATGAGGGATCCAGAACTGAATATGGGATTTGAGGTATGGCCTCACCAATGCTGAGCCCAGCAGACTTCCTTGTCTTCACTCCCTCACAGCCCAGGTGTTTAGAGACTATAGAAGGGTCCCCCTGAACTTTCTGTTTTGCAAGCTGAAGTGTCTTAGCCCACTTAACTTTTTCATATATCAAAGATACTGCAGTCCCTTACTCACCCCTGTGGCTCTGTTCTCTCCAGTAAGTTCACTGCAGTAATTCCATATCTGTCTCATACTGGGGAGCCTAGAACTGCACCCAGCACTCAAGGTATGACAGAAACACTGAGGAACAGTTCATAGCATAGCAGATCATCATCATGAGCCATGGCAGCAAAGCCACTCAAGAACCAGCTTGTCCAAGCAACTCTATCCATACTCTCTCTAGTAATATTCACACTTGTCTCTGTCTACATGGTGGAAAAAGGTTTTTCTCTACATTTAAAAGAGCAGAATTTAGCTTTTGGTTGCAGTTTCATCTGTGTATGTCTTATGAAAAAATCCATAGCCTGGTGCAAAAGCTCAATTTTTAAAACTGCTCTCTATTCATATCTTTGTTGACTGTGCTCATGTCACTACACTCAGAAATGCAACGGAAGCTTCACTCTTGAACTCAATGGGAATTAACCACCAATATAGCTTTGAAGAGTCAAATATAAGTCCTTGGCTTGTAGAATAACAGTCTTATTTTGAATACATGCTGTGGCTTTTCAGGGAGTCTCTTGCAAATATGCACAAATAGTTTACTATATTTAGGTCAGCTATATGTTTGTGCAGTGGAATGTTGCTTTTCTTACATGCTGATATGGAGGAATATCATCCCTTAGGGAAGAATTCTGTATCATTAAACTAGTCTACACTGTTACATTTCTATTATTGCTTCTGTGTACATGCATTTTACAACTAAAAATGGTGCAGATAAATAACACACATTTAGAAAGCCAGTATTACCAATGCAAGTATCTGCTCCTATTGGTTGTGATTAACTGTACGCTTCTTCCCTGTCATCACCTGGCATATGTTGATTAACGTGGGGGAAGAGAGAAGAGAAGAGAGGAAAATCTCCCAGGTATACTGAAAGCAAAGATGACTGGTGGTGGATATGGGTTATCTTACAAGTCTTGGAGTTGCCTGAAAGCATTCAGGATGGATTTGAGAGTCAGGTAGGTGCAGTTACCATCTCAGGCCCTATGCATGTGAATAGCACACCTTCAAGCTGCTCTCTTCTGATACTATTGTTCCACTTGCTCTCTGTATTTCCCATGATGCCCTCATATACTTAACCTTAGACAACAAAAAGTACTTTTTAGTTTTGTGAAAGACTAACCCAGCTTTAAATTATACACAAGCTCTGCATAGTAACATGGTTGAATGAGAAAGCTGCATTACATCGTTACTCCTATGTACAGTTGTCTATCTGTAGAAGGACTTTTTCTGTTTTCATACAAAAAAAGAGTATCACAGCCCTTTTGTACAAATGGATGGGCCCCAGGCTGGACTGCCTGATGCTATATTATCAAATATTGTTTTCCTATGATTTATTGTTTTACTGTTATAGACAGGTTACATGCTTTTGATGCTAGTTTCAGTAAAAGAAGTATGTTTTTACTTCCTAGACGCAGAACATGTTTTTGCAGTAAAAATTGCAGATCTAATATGTTGTTTTTAGGGGGTGTTTCCTCACTCTACTGGCACGTTCTTCCTAGCCTATAGCTGTGGTCTATGTGTAGAGAGTAGTTCTTGGTGTATCTGCAGAGCAATTTCTAGGCAATTCCCATGATTATACTGAAAGCTGCTTCTGTTTTTAGTACACATTGCAGAATAATTTTTGATGATTTTTGTTTCCTGTTGTTATGGCAGGAAGAGCTTTAGTCCAAGGCTTTTAAAGTAGACTCTGTTTGTTCCTAATGTGAGTACTCAATGGCTCCCTGAAGTGTCCGGTAAAACAATTTAACGAAAAGAAAAATCTTTTCCTCAACCTTTCCAGTCTTCTTTTGATAACAGATGGGCTTTGTTAATCTCAAAACTATAACTGACTAACGGCTTTCATTTCCTTTCCCAATTTACGCAAAAGCAGGCTCAAGTCTCAACTTTGTTATTAGTTTACAGAGTTTTAACTGCAGACTGTTCTAGATAGAGGAAGCAGAGTAGTCCAAAGCCACTAATGTTAACCAAGGTCAAATGTTAATCAAGGTCCAGGTTGACAATTTTCATTTAATAACATAGCTGTCTCAAATCTTAACACTTTCCAATTGATACTGAGGCTATCAGAATCAGTCTCGGATATTCTATACATATTTTGTTTGTTTTCAAGTACTGGCTTAGCTGCTTCATTCTGGGCTAGTTGGCAAAAGAAGTTTAATGAGATGGCATATGTAAATCATGGATCTGATTTCTAGCTGTTAGTGTATTGGGGTCCCAACATCCTTCTCTACCAATCCCTACCTACCACCCAGAGCAGAACTACTCAGGGTTGGAAGCCTCTCCCTCCCCTCCCTCTCTGGAATCTGGTGGGAAGGCAGGAGTGAAGCAGCTGTCTTGATCTTGCAGTAGGTCTTGACACCAGGAGCAGGACCACTGGCAGTCCCAGCTTAAATCACCCTCACTTTCACCGGGTGTGTCAGAATATCAGAAAGAGATTTTTCAGGAATCAAAAAGAGAAACAGAAAGAAGATGAAAAAAACCTCTCTTTAAATAGGGAAAAAAATAGAATTGGTAGGACAGTAAAAGTAGAAGACTGAACTGACTCCAAGAGAAAAAATTAAAAGTAAGATGAAGAGGAATGAGATTTGCCATAGAGGGGAAATCTGGCTGGTTTGAGGAAAGACAAAAGATATATTTACATGGAGGTAAAAAATAGAACATAGACCTTTTAAATAACTTTTTTTCAATTAGGCTGAGAGCTCAGCAAGGCATATAGCCCTTCTTGCTGTCTTCCCAGAAGAAAAGAAAATGCTGAGTTAACAAGAATTCTCTCCTCCCAGAACACAAATCAGATAACCTACTGAAAAAAAACCTCTCATATTTTCTGGTAACCTCCTTAGCCTAATCTACCTACTTTCTCCTTTTATTTCAAGGGATCACAGTTTCTCCTGTAGGCCCTCTGCTCTAGAACTCTTGAAAATTGGATCATCCTGTCCCAGAAGCCTGAACCTGCACTGCACTGCCCTTTGAGCCTCTCCACAGACAGTACTAGTGGCTTTTTGATTTTTATGGACTATATCTCCCAATGTTTACTCCCACCAGTGCTGCCCTTCTCCCTCCACAGCTTTTTCTCAGCTTCACACAACCCAACAGACACCCCAGCTGTTTATAGACTCAATTTCTGTGCTTTGAGCTGTTCTCCTCACCCTTTCCACCTGAGGTGAGCCAATTGCAATGCAATGGCACAGCAGCAGCCCTCACCAACCAGATCTATTTTGCAGCAGATAAAGAACATGTCTCATAATAATAGAGCCAAAACTCTCCAGAAACCATCTTCTTTCCCTCCTGCCATAAATATCCTTTTCCAGTTTTCATTTACCTGATTCCCTGGCCTCATGTTTATGGTTTGCTTATTATTTACCAGGCTGTCATTGTTTGGGACTCTGGCATTTGCCAGTTCAACCATGGAACTCAGAGTGAAGGATTTCAAGAGAAGTCGAGCCTCTCTCTTTAGGTGAGGTTTTCACTTCATCTCTTCCTCTTCCCCACCCCCTGCAACTTGCTGGCATGCTCTAAGCCATAACAGTGCATTTCAAAGGAGCAGTAACTATTATGTAATTCCAAGGCTCGTTTTTTCAGCATCAGTATGAAAACGTGGCAGGTGGCTGTCAGCTAAACCATCAATAGCTGGTGCTGAGGTAGCACTGCCATTAATCCACTGATTTGACAACAGTACTTCGAATCACAACAGAAATGTCACTGCTATTACACAATGTCAAAGGCAAGTTGACCACAGCAACACCATATATATGGATTAGTCGTTCTCTGAAGAATCAAGTCTCAGCAAACATCTTACTGGGACACATTTACAGGGCACCAGAAACATTATCTCTTGAAACTCACATTCAGATTTCTGACAGCATTCATGAATAGCTTAGTCAGGTACAGTTTGTCACAGTAAAGTTTCTATGTACGTGTTGTTCATAAAATGTGAAGTGAACCCCAATTTTGCAGTTCCCCAGACTGCAGTCAGTGATAACACTTCTGTTTCCAAGACCCCTTTGGAAGAAAAATTCAGCCCTCTACTTTGGGTGGACGGAAAGAGAAACTGGCCTGCCAAGGTTTTAAGTGAAAATTAGGATACTGCTGAAACATCATCATATTTTGGAAAACAGTGAGAGGTGGTTCATAGACCCACTGTCAGCTGGCTCCAGTGATTGCTTAGTAAGGGCTTTTGGTAGAGAAATTTGTAGAAAAATGGGTGGAGACAAAAAATATTATTTTGTGGTTTTCCACATACATGGACATGGAACACAATGGAATAATTTTTTCTTCTATTAAATTAATTGCAATTGAATGAAAATCAAACAATTCTGCCTGTGTTACTTGTACTATTTATTGCAAAATGTCTGTCAGATCATCCAAGATTTGTATAAGAAAGATGGATTACCTGGAACCTAAGCTGCATCACATGTGCAGATTTCAGCGTGGATGCTCAGACAGTGGCTTATACTTAGAGGAGGGTACTTTGTCAGTTCCTGGCCTTAAAAATTTCTGACATTTTTTACCTGATAGCATCCCCTGCACAAGAAACGGATGTGTTAAATCATATTTGTGCACAAAAGGACAAATAATTTATTTTTATAGAATGAAAGAAGGGAAGGGGAGAGGAAACGTGAATAAGCAGCATGGCTTATGTATGAGGAAGACACTGAGAATCACAGCAGCTAAATGCATGTTCAGGAGAGTTACTATTTTTTGCTGTAAAGCAGCAGTTCTGCAGCAGAGATGGATGTGAACACCACCCACCATGGACACCAGCAGCTTTCCTTCTGGGTCAGGTGCCGGGATACAAATCAAATGATGAGAAGCCATTCTAGGATGAAAGATTTCTATCATCTGGGATTTAGCTGATAGGCTGTAAAGTACCTTTAAATCCATATACATGTAGGTGGGTATCAGGAAAGTTGAACTGGAAAACACTGTTAAGAGAGGAGATAACAAAAAGCCAATGAATTTAGGAGGAACCATTCATACCAGAGACTACGAATTAAAGACAGATGAAAGAAAAAAACGGCAAAAGAAAGAAAGCTAAACAAGTGGATCAGGTGGGGATAAGGAAATTGTACTTTTCACTCCACGTTTGAAATATTGGATGTTCAGATAAATGAGTTTCATTTGGTATGGACCTCCAGTCTCTGCCAAAGGGAGGGATGTGAAGCATTATCTGATGTAATTGTACAGCTTTATTGAAGGCAGTGAGCACAAAAGATGTTATTTTTTTGACTTGCAGTATTTTCTATTTTACTAAAAGTGTATGTATCAAATTAATGACTCAGTTTGTCCTTTAGTAATACAGGAGAGGCAAGATCTTTCCCCCCAGGTTATAATTTTGGTTCTGATTCCTCTTTTGTGACTACATAGTCAGATAGATAATTGTGAATATAATCATTTGATATTAAATAAAGATGTATTTGTAACTAAAGTTAAAGTGATTTTTTAGCTACACCTTGGATAGCATCAGGATAAACTTCGTTCCTTGCCTTGATCCAAGCGTGTCTGTGCCTTGACTGTGTATGTGAATGTGATGGAAAGGAAGACCTATCTGTGAATGGCTCCCATTGTTTTATCCCTGCACAAACCTTTTCAGGGCAAGTGACAGTGGTCCAGGGTTGATGCTACACTTGAAGCACCAGACCGTAAGTTACAGTTGATAAAGTACAGTTTAAAGACTTGAGGGTTAAAAAATAATAAAACCAGATGGGAGCATTTGCTGTGATTTGGTGGCAGCTGTTTTTCTAAGGAGGATTCTTTTTACCGGGGTTAGTCTCACAAGATTTCATTAGCAGCAAAACAACCCTGAAAGTCATTTATTGTGATAGACAACATCACAGTAAAACACAATATGCATTTGTGAGAGTCAGGCATCCATCTCTGTTCATTACACTAACTGTTTAAGCACAACCCTTTTTGCGAACGAGCATTTTCAGCATTTCCCCAAAAAGCTCCACAGTCTGCTTCTGCCCTTCTCTTCTCATACAGACACTCTACCTGGTGATGAGCTGCCACTTCTGAGGTGCTGTGTTGTGTCATATCATTTACAGGAAGCCTTAAGGACCTGAAGAGTCAACATAAGGAAGAGAAGGTGAGGAAGGGAGAATGAAGTGTAACAGCTTTATTGGGCATGTCTCACCATACTGGCTGGTACTGGCAATGCTCCATTCCTTTCCTGCACAGCTGACTGACATGATTTGGTCAGTCACTGCATTTCTTTCTCAAAAGCTCATTTGCATCCAAAGCCACCTGTTTTCTGGAGCTTGGGAATTTATAACTGCAGTGCTCTGGCATGTGATACTACCTGAAAGAAAAACTCTGCTGTGAATCAGACAGAACTCAAACCCTCAAATATCCAGGAATTTTGGTGTTTGGTACTTCTATCTGCTGCACAGCACTGTACTCTGCAGGCTTGCTCTGCTTGGTGGAGAGGAACCCAAGCCAGCCTAGGCACTGTCAACAGCCTGTCAACTCCAGCATGGGTTTCTCTGTGTGTGAATTTGCTCAGCTCCTCCACACAGCCAAACCTAGAACTGCTTGTGAGAAACTGGGCTTCCCTGCAATGTTACAGGTCCCGTCAGCTGGAGGGCCAGTGCCAAGTGCCAGGCTGTCTGCTTCTCACAGCTACAGCCTGTTCCCTTCTTTCAAGTGGCTCTCAGAGGTGCTACAGAGAGATGACAGTAATGCAGTGTTTGACTTTGCTCGCTCTAATCATCAGCAACACAACTCCTTACTGTGTGATTTGCCCAACCCATTCTCACAGTGCATCAGTGCAACTTTCACAGGAATATGGTAAAATGGTGATTAGAGAACATTCATGGAAATGCAGATTTCTTTTTATCTATTATTCACCCAGGATTGTGAAATAGCCTACCATTTTTAGTTCTACATATTTCAGAAGATGGCAAAGGCTGAGACATATGATACTAATCCCAGAATAAGGATTCTGCAGCTGAGATACTCATCTGAAGGGTTTTGCTGTTAATCTGGAGATATTGCGTAAGTCTCCACTGGGCTTAGTCAAAACCTTGTCTTTTCTGTCAATTGTGTCAATCTCTGAAGTAAAAGCTTGCCTATCAGAAACCCTAGGAGAGGAATAAGGAAACAGGGACATAGAGGCCATTTCTCAGTTCAATGGTTATTAGATGAAAGCAGTTTACAGCCACTGCTGACTGGAATTAGAGTGGCTTTCCCAAAGACCCAGCATTAAAAGTCTATGTTATCTCGTTGCAAATTTTGTAAAGCATGCACCCCTAAGAGGGACAATGGGTTTGTTTCCCGTGATATAAAGAGTCTTAGACAATTAGCATAGTTGGGGGAAAAATATGATTTACTGGCTTTTTTATATATGTGTAAATGTCTTGGTTGAGTGATGCATTTCAACTTTATTTGACATAAAATGGAAATAAAATGCAGAATCCATTGCAGTTTTCTGCTTTTGAAATGCTTCTGCCCTCCTGAGTGTTAAAAAATAGAAGGAAAGAAATCCAGCATAGCTGTGCATAACAGCACAAGCCCTTTGTACTGTAAAATGCCATGTGTCATTTTTACACACAGTAAGCTCAAAACTAAGGAATTTATATGTTAAATTTGAATAATGGACCAAAATAAGATGATTCCTCTTTGCTAATAGAAACATTAGTCATGAGCACGCATCACCCATCTTTGGTACAGAAATGGACTTCTTAAAGCAGGGATAATTGCAAAAGACTAACCAGAAAGGAAGATAGGTTAAAAAAAAAAAAATTACATCTGATTAATGCACTTGACAAGTAGGTAATAAAATTAGGTTCTGCTCAGAGCAATTTTAAATAATTGATTTGGTTTATGACTTTGACCAAAATATGCAAAAATGCAACATTCCCTCAATTGCACTATAACTGTTCATCCTACTAAGAGAACAAGAAAGGAGGGGAATGCCTATTACATAGAGATTTGTAATGAAAATGGGCATATTAGACAGAGTTTCTTTATGAAAATGGCTAATTAGAGAATCAGAATAGGATATTTGAAATATCACTTCCTCTACCATGCCCATGGACTCTGCGTGTTGCATATCAAGCACACACGATACCAGTGACTCTTGCCACCCTTGTGTACAGAGGTTTTCAGAAGTCTCTGCTTTTATGCCCACCATTTGTACCATCGTGGGTACAAATGACATCACTGAAATGCTTGATTCCCTGCCCTATGTCTCTCCGAGGCTGCTGAGACTCACTGATATGCTTGATTTGCATAGGGTCTTGAATTGGTAGGCTCTGTGCCTGGAGGCAGATCATAATCTGCAAACGGTTCTTAACTCCACAGCTCACTTCTCTTCCAAGTGAAAGACAGTGAAGTTAGCTGACAGCTGACTCTTGCATGAGTATGGACAGCTAATGCTTTTTTTCTAGGTGTGAATGCTCTGTGCCTCCCTACTGTGTGCTGCTATGGCACATAAATCACTTCAAACCCTCCTCAGGGTGTACAGGATGGGACAGGGAGCAATCCAGGGAAAGGCTACACACTTATGTCCACAAATAGAAAGATGCAGAACTCTGTAGGCACAGAACTGGTCTAAAGAGGGACATAATTAACCTCTTCACAGCTAGGCTTGGTAACAGCAAGCAGCAGCGCATGGAGGTGTTGCTGGATTCAAAGAACACTTTGCTTCTTGCAGCAAATAGCGCAAAAAATTGGAAACAACAATGTGAATGTCTTAGTTCAGTCAGCTAATTTAAAAATGTAGTTTTTGGGCCAGAAGCAACTCATTAGCTGCAGCCTAAAGCTTTCCCTGTAAATCTTAGGAACAATTGAATGATTTCATATTATAAAACGCTTATTAATATAACTGGATATTTTAAGTGCCAGGAAAAACTGCAGAACAGTACCTTGCAGCAAAATCTTGTAAGTGATGCACACACTTCCAACTACATGCTGTCTTGACCATTTCTACATGTGTTCAGTTGCTTAGCACCATCATGTATGCTCACACTCTCCGCAGGAGAGTTCATAATTCTCAGCAGAAACACATCCCTGATTAGGAAAATAAAAGGGTTAGAAAAGTACAGAGAAATATTTTCAGGATATGTTAAAGGTGATAAAATTCTGGGAAATGACACAATCCCCTTAAGACTACTCGCACAGAAAGAATGAGATGAACTATTTTTTGTGGAAGCTGGAAAGTAGGGTCTATCATCAGGGTGTATAATTTACTCTATATAAACATTTGGATAGAAGTAGATCTTGGGAAGTATTATACTATACCAGGAGAGCACATTCTTTTCCTTCATTTAATTGAATAAGTAGGTATTTTTGATATATCATCTTTCACCAGGTGCTTGCCAGGTGTTCATTAAATAACAGCTTTATTTATTTATTTTCATTGTCAGGTTAAAAAATTAGTTCCTGTGAAGAAACCTTAAATTAGGAATTATAAACAGATGTGGCATAAAGCAATTAGTACTTCTCCTTTAAAAATCTCATTCAGTCTGCACAGACTTGAAGAATGCTGGAAAGCGAGAGCAGAAAAAACAGTCTGTATGTGCAAACACACCACTTAGTCTTTATTCAGGCATAACTGCCAGCAATTTTGCTGGAATTTTTAAAGTAAAGATTGGAAACAAGTCAGGGATCAATGGGAAAGAGGTGAGATCTCCAAGCAGGTCACAACATTATGTCCTGTCCTGGTTTCAGTAAATTTGAATCTAAAGCATCTCTCCCTTACAAGGTACAGGCTCTGAAAGACTCTTTGCAAGGAAGAAAACAAGATAAAATGCTTTGGCTCATAAGTGCTTTGAGCTTAGTCCTGGTTTCAAATAGATCCCCACAAGGATTTGCATTATGTCCCAAGCCTGCATCTGTAATCTCCTAGATCCAAAATACAGACATTTAAGATGCTGGGTTGATGCCTTAATGGGGCAACCTGAAAACAGAGGCTAGACAAAATTAAGAAGATAAAAGTGGGTGTTTACTGAAGGGCCTTCAAGGTACACTTTGGGCAGTCAAAAGCCCTCAGAGAGGCTACACCCAAAATGGACGACTGGGTCACAGGTTTTCATACTTTTATAAGTTTGGTCTATTTGCATATCAGGGTTAATTCTGCAATTACAATTTCAGGTAATGAAGTCATTACCCCAAGCTTGTTCCCCCCATTTAGAGGCTTTGTTTACATATTTCGAGGCCTGAGACAGTAAGGTGCCCTTGAATCCAGACCTAGAGAGGATTTGTTATTTCTGACCAGAATGGCAGAACAGTAGCTAACAGGCTATATGGAGTCTTAGAGTTACACAGTAAAGCATTACAGAATATGAAAATTATAGAAGCTAAAATCCTAAGGCATCGGGGTCAGTGTTACTCTAGAGTATGCAGAGCAAGGGACACAGGACTTGCCCCAGCATCTGGTCTCAGCTGTTCTGGGTCCAGAAGAAACCAGATGAGGAAAACCAGATTGCAGCAGCTCTTCCCTGGCTTTTTCTTAATGATGATGTCTATTACCATAGGGCATGCAATCCTTAAGGCTCTTTTTGCTGGATGCATAAGATGCCTTCATATTCAGGTAGAGGATCCTGCTCTCAGCCGGCTGACTTTCCCCAGGAGCCTAATAAGCGTCTTTTGCTCCAGCAGAATTCCTGAGAAAGCAGTGTGGTTGGAGGTCAGGCAGTCCTCCTGCTCATTTTTCAGATTGAAAGCCATAAGTATTTCAAGCTCTGTCAGCCACATATTTTAAAGATTTTTAAAGATCCTTTACAAGTAGGATAAGCAAAGAGTAAGCAACTCTTCTTTCAGTATGTACCATTGGCCTTACACTTGCTCTCTGTGGGGGGAGTGACATCTCTGGGTGTCCAGGTGCCTGTATTAAGTTACTGTATGCCAAGTAAAAGCATAGCCATGGAGGAGAGGCTTTTCTGCATGCTGTTCTTTAAAATCTGGTCCAGAAATTCAGGCACTTAATTTTACATGTGTACATGCCATTTCCATTGACAGCCACAAAACAAATTGTGTATCTAAATGTGCTGATATCTTTTCTGGCTTGAGGTGTAAATCTGTGATTGAACAGCTGTGGCAGACTATTTTATGAGAGGAAGGCAATGCAGTTCTGTATAGAATGAAATGACAAAAAATTGCCACAAATCGTTCACTTCATAGAATCAGAGAACATGGAATCACAGAATCATAGAACATGGAATCACAGAATCATAGAACATGGGATCATAGAATCACTAAGTTGGAAAAGATACTTAAGATGATCAAGTCCAACTATAAACCCACCATTGCCAACTCCACAACAAAACCCAAAGTGCCACGTCTACATATCTTTTAAATATTTCCAGGGATGGTGACTCAACTACTTCCCTGGACAGCTTGCTTGATCACCCTTTTGGTGAAGAATTTTCTCCTAATATCCAATTTAAACCTCCCCAGCACAACATGAGGTCATTTCCTCTCATCCTGTAACTCACTTGCCACTTGGCAAAAGAGACTGACACTCACCTTACTACAACCTCCTTTCAGGTAGTTGTAGAGAGTTAGGAGGCTTCCCCTCAGCCTTTTCTCCTAGCTAAGCAGCCCCAGTTCCTTCAGCTGCCCCTCCTAAGACTTAAGCTATTTCCTACTGCATGATTTCTGTTTGTTTGCTGTGAGGAAGAAATCTCTCAAATCCTGTACACAGTTTCTTTATCTTGTACAAGCAGGAATCATCTGAATCTGACTTAAGATAGTGGCAAACCTGTCACTGAACTGGTCCTGGAGCAGTTTAAGAATTACACGAGAATTTTGGAAGCTTGCTTTTAGTTTTGCTGTTCTTCATTATATCAAACAGTGCTAAGCAACCACTAGATTTGGGCTGGGTGGGCAGACAGGTATTCTTCAGCAAATGGTTAATGGTTGGATTCATCCAATTAAAATGGATGCAATTTTGGTGCATGATGTCAATTTGATTAAAGACTGTATACAGTTATTCAGGAATAAGTGGATAACAGTACATATTTTAGTGAAAACTGAGGGTATAAGAAACAGCAGGAGTAGAACATGAAAATTACAAAAAGAACTGAAGTGGACTGTTTAACAGCTAATTAGAGCCATCAACTGCGCAATTTTAGTTTGCATAACTGGAGGCATTATGCCATTGAACAGAGATGTGCATGGACTGTTTCATTAGTTTCTGAGAATTTCAATACTGGAAAGTTACTGCGAAATATTTCAAGAGGGAGAACAAAAATCACCAGAGGCCAAGGATCAATTTAACAGAGTATCTAGACAAAAGAATGAAAAATTCACATGAACAGGTTGGCAAAATATTAGCTAAGAGAAAAATTTGTTAATAATCTAGCAGTTAAGAATAAAGAAGCTCAATTAGCTGATTTTAAATCTAATGGTAAAAGAAAAATTTCCATTTAAACTTATATATGTTCTCCCTCTTTTCAACTTCACTTGCATCCTCTTACTTTTTCAGTAGTTCTTTAACCTCGAGCAAGATCAGCAAAGTTTCCTTTAATGGCAGAGACACAGATGGGCATTGCTGCCACTTGTTTGAGCTGTACGAATTGTAGTAATGACTTCTTTAATTAATTCCCCTTTGAAGTAGAGCAATGTTTTAAAGGTAAAACATCTAGATTTGATTTAAAAATTTTCCACAGATGTAGAATTTACAAATCATAGAGTGCTCTTCCAATGGTTAAGTACTACCACTGTAAAAGAAACAAAACACTAAAATGATGAAATAAAATATTTTCAGAATCAAGAAATATTTTTCAATCTTTTAATTGTTCCTGAAGCCATAAGTGTCACCCTTTCTGGACTGCGGACTGTTCTTCTGTAGCAAGTCTATCACTGACAGCAAAATAATAAACCCATCTCCTATCCTGGTAATAAGTCCAAGAATTAGAGTAGCCTTTTTAGTCACACCATCACTGGGAAGTTTCCCTTCCTGGTTAACTTCCAGGGGCCTGTCCTGTTCCTTGTACTGCCATTGCTGTCCAGGTCAGGCTACACTACTCTGCAAGCATAGCTCTATAATCTTCTTTAACCCATACACACATACATTTAGATTTGGCCATGCTGAGGAATGTACTGGCCAGCTTTCAGCTTACCAAGCCATCCACATCTTTCTGTAGCTTTAATGATTGTCCTGCTCTGCTGTGAGCTGATGTGGCCTCACCTTGAGTCCTGTGTGCAGTTTTGGGCACCAGAATGCAAAAAAGACATTAAGCTATTAGATGGCGAAGGGCCTTGAGGGGAAGCTGAATGACGAGTGGCTGAGGTCACTTGTTCTGTCCACCCTGGAGAAGAGGAGACAGAGGGGAGACCTCATCGCAGTCTACAACTCCCTTGTGAGGGGAAGAGGAGGGACGGGTGCTGATCTCTCCTCTCTTCTCTCTGGTGACCAGTGGCAGGGCCTGAGGCAATGGCCTGAAGCTGAATTGGGGGAGGTTTAGGTTGGATATCAGGAAAATATTCTTTACCCAGAGGGTGGCTGGGCACTGGAACAGGCTCCCCAGGGAAGTGGTCACAGCACCAGCCTGGCAGAGTTCAAAAGCATTTGGACAATGCCCAAAGGCACATGGTGGGATTCTGGTCCTGTTCAGGGCTAGGAGTTGCACTCAGTGATCCTTGTGGGTCCCTTCCAACTCAGGATATTCTATGATTTTATGAAATTCTTTTATAATTTATACACTTTTATCAGTCATCGTCTACTCCTGTGAGGTCATTTGCCACAGTGTTAAACTGCACATGGGCAAGAAGCTACCCTGAGGACCCTGCTAGAAACTTGCCCTTATTTGCAGTTACGTGGCTAAGGAAGTTTTTGGTATGTTGGTATGTTAAGTAAGTTGTGCAGATTTTTGTAACATCTGAATTTCATGTCGTGATGAATAGCCAGGACTCTTTTTTCAGTCTACCTCACTGGTACGTATCCTCCAGTTCCCACTCTTAAATGCACTTATGGCATGACCTCTGCTCTTCCAGGAAGTCTTTCCTGGGAAGAAAGCAAAATGGAGAGCACACAATGTAAAAAAAGAAAGCCACTATTCACTTGCACAACATGAGCACCTAAATTTAACGTTCTTTCATGAATGCTAAGCAGGGTTCTGGAAATTCCTTTCCCAATCCATCGTTCACCGCATTCTCCTCTGCTGGAAATAACGGATGTCAGTTTAGATGAGTTGAGAGTCCTGTTGCCTGCATTTTCAATTATTCTTCTAGATCTTACTAATAAAGAGGGGTAAAATGGGTAAGGCTTCACTTGTAATCTCTGTTGCTGCTGCTGCTTTTCACCAGAAATAAATTAACTTAGGAAAAAAAAACCCTAACAGCAGTGTCACTTTAAATATAAAAACTTATAACATGCTGCCCTTTGGTATTAAATTCTAACCATGTAACAGATTAAAATAATAAAATGACAAAGAAAAATACACTTTCCACTTTTCAGGCACAAAGAAAGCATTGATCAAACATAATACACACAGCAGAACAGAGAGCAGGGCTCTTTTTTAAAAGAAAGATCAGTTAAAAAAATGTAAAAGGCTTTGAACACAAAAATCCCCTACAGAGTTGGCTCTCTGAATAATGATTCAAAATGTTATCACAAAATAATATGATTTATTATTATGGCTTTTATCTAGATGACTTCTCACATAGGTCTCCAAATGAATTCAACCTTGGGAACTAATCCTCCTGCTGACAAGTGAGTTTATGCTATTTGAACCTCCAGATCTTGGGTCTGAATGATGAAGTCTGGATTGAGACAACATGGGCCAATCCAAGCCCTCTTTTGCACCCTGGACAGCTCTCTCAAGGTCAATGCATGGAGTGTAAGCCTAACACTTTCAACTAACTTTTCCAAAGTTTTATTACAAGCTACTTTCAGTGTTTTCCTGAAGGATTTGGTGCTGCAGTACACCAAAGAGAACAAAGAGAAATCTGGCTAAATATTGACTCAAAAAAAGTTAAGATTTCTGAATAATTAATTACCTATATTTACTCTATCCTTTTCTTATTATTCAGTTATTAAATTGATCTATCTATGAAATACTGAAATATATCAAGATGTACACCTAGAGAATGCCAGTGCTAATTTAAACTTGATCAGCTTTAAAAGAAATAGATCCTCACTTAGGAACAGCAGATAAATGCTGATTTGAAGTTGCAGCTTCTCCTAAATATCGAAGGAAGCTTGTTCCATTAACCAAACCTCAGCCTGGGTAAAGCAACCACATGGTAAAATAGCACCAGGGCTACAGAAAGCACATGGATTAGCAGTGAACAGTTCATACTCACTAGATATGTAGCCAGTTTAGGGTTTCCATGTGCAAACAGGATTCAAGTGCATAAGAACATCAAGGTCATGATCACACATTCTTTTCAGTCCAAACAATCTTCCATCTGGCCTGATCCTCTCTACCTATGAAGGTGAAAACCACCAAGCCACCAAGATGAAAATCTTTCAAGAAAAGTATCTTAGCAGATTTTACAGACATACATTTTGTTTACCCTTTCTCCTAATTTTCTTCTCTGTCCTTTCTTCTAATACTACAGTTTCCACTAGATCTAAAACGTGAAAGTTGTGAGAATACATTAAAAAGTGTGTAGAAATACCCTAATGACTTCTCTCCTATTTCAGCCTACTGTTGAGTCACATGTGTCTGTGGAAAATCCTTTAGAGACACAGCTTTCCTCCATATACCTAATAAAGTGTTTCACTGTTCTGCTTACTCATTACCTTACTCCAAGGGTTTTCACATTAGTAAAACATCCTTTCTTCCCCCTCTGTGTTAAGTTGTAAAAATGCTGCTATCAAATGCTGGTAGAAGCAGCAAGAACAGACCTAAAATTTACAGCCTTCTGGTCTAACTTTGATCATAACCCAACTCTAATGCCTAAGAACACTCACCTGTATCAGTGAGTATCCTCTTCCTTCTGGAATGAAGCTGTGTGATATTAAGGCAAAATACTGTCATTTTCTCTCTTGATATTAAATTCTCAGTCTTCACAACTGTGTCCAGCCTTCTGATCTATTACACTCTTGAATTTTTCAGTGTCCCTTTCTTTCCAAACTGCACACCCTTTGTGGGTCTTCAGTGACTGCAGGGTGTACCAGGGATACTGGTCCCATTTGAGATTTGTTTAATCTTCCCGGCTGTGAAGAAACACTACTTCTGAATCCAGGCCATAAGCACGTGAAATAAGCAGTATTTTTTGGCACAATTTAGGTTTGAGGTGTAGCTGAACCGTTGCAACTGCAGTGTGTGTGCAAACTGCCACACAGCAGGTCTGTTGTGGAGAAATAATTAAGGGAATGCTATGTAGGAGTGCAAAGAGAATTTTTTTTGTTAATAATATCCTGTGTTATTCCAGGCTATGTGTGACTGATGAATTTAGTAAGAGGGAAAACATTTCCTCTCCCAATGCTGCTGAACTTTGTCCAGCTGAGGATTACGTCATGTGTGCTGCATAATTGCAACGATTCAAAGAAGCCAATTACAAACCAATTTTGGAACCATCCTACCTAACCTGAAACAGAGACAGGTTACATGAAATAAAACCAGAATAAATACCTGGAGAGTATAGTACTCTTTCAGGACAGTGCACAGCAAAAAGTAGCGGGGCAGACAGAGTGGTATAAATTCTGAAAATACGCTACACGTGTGAGGCTGTATTGCTGGAAGTCCTCCATTTTTGCATTACTCAGCACAGGATTCCCCATCTCACACCACTTCCCTGCAAGTCATTCCTCTTCTTGCCAAGACAGCTCAGCTCTGAGAATTGCAAGCAGGAGTGAGGCAGGGGCTGAACTCTGCCTGCGTGCAACCACAGCCAGTCTCCTGGGGCTGTCAAAGCCTCAGTCACTGCCAGTTTGGATAGCAGCCTAGGAACCAAACTTTGGGGATTACAGAGGGACTCCACATCGCTCCTACTTCAGACAAGCAGTCATACAGATGTCAAAATACTACTCCCACATAACCTAACAGGGCAAGGTTTGAGATGGCAAAGGTCATAGATTCTCTTTATAAATTGTTACTGTTTGAGCTCTGGAAATGCAAGCAATGCACATTTTTTTTTACTAGTATTTACATCCTTGCATTGAGTAAAGGGTGGAGTAATATTGATTCGGGTTACAAATCTCATCAGCAAGTAAACAAATGCACTGTTTGTGAAAGGGAATTCATGAGAGAAAGAAAGTCTGTTTAAAAAAGGATTAGCCAGGTTTGAGAGACCGGAGAAAATGATTACAGGCTCAGAACAACTGAATGGTTGTCAGTCGCTGGCACACCTGGCACAGCAGAAGCAATGCCTCACACCCCACCCCTGGAGCCCCCAGTCTAGCCCCAGAGTGGCCAGATGACTGTAAGCCCCACTTGGGGAGGGATGGCCACAGGAGGCCAGAGCAGATAAAACTCTTTGCCCTGAGCTGCACATGGTTGCATCCCAATCGTTCTTGGATTTTATGGCAGCTTAAACCACTCTAGGACCCAAGGCGGTAGCTATATCTTGCTTTTCTCTTTCTTTTTTCCCTTTTTCTCTTCCTTTCTACTCCTAATCCCCTTTTCTTGAAGTGTGGATAATTTAAATTTCGATGGGTAGAGTTTTCCAAATTGATGCACCGTGAAATGCCTTGTTTTGATAGAATGTTTGTTTTAAATTTTGCCAGATTCCTGATTTTCTAAAGTTTTCCAGTAAAGCTTGTTTTTCAGCATCCTGAGAATATTGTTGCATTTCTCCTGTGAACACACATCAAGAAAAAGTAGCACCTCAAGCCCCTTTTGAATAAAATCTCTGAGTGAGGACTGGGGCTCAACACCAGACCATCACGGTGCTTTTCTTTTCAGGTCAGAACTAACATTTCTGATCTGTCAATGCAGCAAGCTCATTCCTTCTGGTGATTTCCAATAAAGTTGTGACCTTCCCTAGTCATTAGCAGCCGCTGGGGACAGTGTGTGGAAACAGAGCTTGAGCTGTTGGGCGTGTTTGGAGGCCATGTGGAGTTCAGAGGAGCTGTGGGGGAACCCAGCTTGCTCTTCTGCAGCAGTATTGATTCTGAAGCAGTGACAGTAGCAAAGCTTGCTTATGTCAGCAGATTACCACATCCATGGTTTTGAGGACACAAAGGAAGAAGAGAGTGCAGTAAAAAGATGTCTTAAATAAATCCTGCCAGGATTCGTGGCTTTTTCATGTGTTTATCTGCAGTTTTGACCAAGGGCACTACTGAGACCCTGGTGAACCTCCTTTGAACTTCCTCCAGAACACACATGCAGTGCGATGAAATGAACCAAACTGCCTGCTTGGGAGAGGCTGCCTTTGCTTCCCTCCAGATGAAACAGGACTAATTCCAAGTTGAGACATTACTATAGGTGAGCTGAACGTATCTGAAGAAAAAAGTGTGAACTTTAGGAATACAGAGTTCAGTAATCTTTTCTTTTACGCAGAAGACACTGTTTAATGCATCAGTAATTTCTTCTTTTGAATTATTCGAGCAGAATTATATTACATATGGAAGGGACTACTGAGGGAAACAATGAAGGTGATACTGTGGCAACACTTGTATGGGCCTGCAGAACTGAGAGCTGTTCTTTTTCCTCTTACACAAACTTTAAGAGTTGCTTAAGCTACATAAACACACAAGATTCCCAGTCTAGTGAGCCAAGTGATGTAGCCCTGGAATGGGAAGCAATACAGCTGCATCAGCATGGCCCTGTGCCCAAGCCAACAAGCACTGTTAGAGAGCTGACAGAGCTGTGCTACTCTCAGGTCCCAATCTAGTCTTGCCGCCACATCAATATACCAACTCTCTTGGAACCCCCTTCTCTGTTTCTCATATAATGCTGAATTTTAAACAGGAGTCTTTAAAACCAACTCCAGGAAGACATTTGACTGCCTAGACTCCCACAGCCTTTCAGGACTTCATTTGTTTTTCTCTTTGCCTTGCTGGCATAGAGGCTACAGCTTCATCTTTGCCTTTCATCTAAGCTGTGTCTCTTCACAGCAGAGTTCATTTCTTACTATGCAGTCCATCCCCACATAATATCCACTTACCTTTCATGGAGGCCCCTGACTTGTAGTGAATTTTAAATAAGAGTAACAATTTAGCTGAGTTTATAAACCACCAACACACAGGAATGACAGGAAAGAGCAGACAAACTGCAGGAAAAAAAGGCATCCATACTTTTATGGAAGGATCTCCTGAGGGCAAAAAAATAAAGGAATATTTTATTTAAATTATTAACTCACTCATTGAGCTAATGTGGGCCATCCATCAGTGCTGATTCACTAGCTGCAGGAAAGACACTTAGCCTATGGTTTTTGTGTTCCACCTATCCGAAATCTGATGTCACTGATGTTGAAGGATTCACCAAGCCCCCTGTTTCAGCTGAGAAGAAAATCAGGGATTTGACATCTGCTTTATACTCTGTTATGCTTAGGAACAGTTATTACATTCAAATAGGTATGTTCTGAAATGCTCAGATAACCATCCACCAGCATTTACTGCTATTGATTAGAAAATTGTAAAATCAATTTTCAGAACTGATGATCTTTAAGCCCAAGCATGATTATTTATGACTTTTTATCAATAAACCACAGTAATCATATTTCTAAGTTCTATTCCAGATTCTATTGGCTTTTGTTTTGATAAAGGGAAAATAGTAAAAAATACAATTAAACCAGACAAAATTAGAACTTGAACACAGATGCTCACATAAAGGACAAGGAGGTCACAGCTTCTTCCTGTACAGTTAGAGTGATCACCACTCAGATATTCACATTTTTTGCTCTAGCAAGAAAGACATACATGCAGCTTGGAAATACTGTTTAAATTTCAGTCCTGGGCATATATGCCCAGGCCATTTTCAATATCACAACTGTGTCTCCCCACTACTATAAACTCCATCTCAGCGGAGTGAAGGGTCGGTAGCAGCTCAGCAGGTGTTTGATCTTCCAAATGAGTATTTCCATTTAGAAGAAACTTCCAGAGGATTAATTTACATAACCTCAAATTATTGGTGTCCCGTGGGAGAAGAATGGGAGAAGAATGTAAGCTGCTATGTTCACCTACCTACACCCCTAGAGAAAGGAAAGAATTTGCATGCCACCAAGTAATCCTAACAGAAGTGCTCAAAGGTAAAAATAATTGTTAAAAGATGTCTCTATATACCTCATTGGCATGCTCTGTGTTTTTTACAGACTTGTCTTATTTTTGAGCAACCAGAGAAGTATAGAAATGCCTGCACTAAGAAATTATTAATATTAGCTGAAATTTCTCATGTTGTCATTGCTCTTGGGTTTGCTATCATGGCTTTTGCCCTGAAATATCCTATGGGAATGATCTTGTTCAGTTATGATGTGGAGAATCACAACCTTGGCAATTCTTTTTAGAAACAGACATTTTCTATTGCTAAAGACACCAGAACACTCCCCCAAGGAAATTATCCTGGAAGTAGCAATATGTTAAGAGCTGAAGCCCAAAGCCCTGTGAAAACTGTGTAAGAGGATTTTTTTATATTCCTCTAAGAGTTCAGCTTTGGCCTTTTGCCAGAGGCACTGTCTAATGTTTGGTTTATGTTGAGGGTTTTTTTTAATAAAGGATTACAATCTGGCTAGCAAATTTGTAGCCTCTTAGAAGATGCAATTTTAATGTTATATATTCTGGGTCCCACATCTTCTTTCATTCTGCCAGTATTAAAAACAATCTGTTAGACTCATTACCAGTGTTATTATCTTCTATTCAGCAGTAATAACAAATGCAAAAGTACAAGTCAAGAAACATATGCCAGAGGAGTGTTTAGCCTATTAAATACACACTACTTATACAGATGTTTAATTTCATTTTTCTGTTTTACTCATCTAATTACCCAAAGACACTAAGGAACTGGAATAGATTTGGAAAATTGAAGCTGAGGTGGAGACAAAGTCTCCAGTGAATCCATAAGAAGTATTTTGGCTATGAGCATATCCTAAGTATACAGCATTAGTGGAAAATTATAGTATTGTGAAAGAATTGATATAGAAGTAATCAGAACCATCAGAAGTAAACACGGGAACTAAAGTATGAACTACTGCAACAGCCACAAAACAGTCACTAACTGATGGCTTTATCAATTCAGATCCATCATGGATATGGTACCATACACTCTTCAGGGGTTGGCATCAGTGCACTTGCTCTAGTTAAAAGTAATACCTGACACAGTACTGCAGTTTGGTTTCAGTTTAACATGCAGATTTTTAGAAGTCCCCCTTCAAGTATGTGGGTAGGCATGTAATTAACAGCAGCAGCCATAAATAAACAGCAAATGTTTTTTGTAGAACACAATATATTAAATGTTGCTGTGCTCTTGATCTAAACATGTCTAATAAGAAACAATACTTCTCATGCTGTTAGCTGAGTTACTAACTCACGCTGTTACCCTCAGTTACTTTGAGTAAGTTGCTTGAAATTAGTTTTGGAAATAATTGTATAACTGCAATGCTTCCAGATCTGCCAAGAAGCTATCGTATAAGCCATGAAACAACACTGAACTCAGAGAATGGGAAAGTTACCTGTGGCTGCCTGTGATGTTTTCTGCTTGTTATACCTTAGGTGCTGAAGAAGTGGATGTTTTATTTAAAATAGTAAACAGGCTATGGAAATAACTGTAGATTCATAGAATTCTTTGGATTGGAAAAGACCTCTACGATTTTCAAGTTCAACCTTTGACTTAGAACCACCATGACCACTAAACCATATCATGAGGTGCCACAACTACTCTTGAACACTTCCCAGGATGGTGACTCCACCACTTCCCTGGCCAGCTTGTTCCAATGCTTAACCACTCTTTCAGTGATGAAATTTTTCCTAATATCCAACCTGAACCTCCCCTGGTGTATATTGAGACCATTTTCCCCCTTGTCCTATTGCTGGTTGCCTGGCAGAAGAGGCAACCCCCACCTCACTACAATCACTGCCATTGGAGAGATCTACTCCCAGGATGCTGACTTACAAGAAGGATATTTCACTGATTCTGGCCTAATTCTCCAAAGTGTTAAACGTCTTAAAATGAGAC